>NC_072776.1:2697619-2882490 GCF_022539595.1 Amphiprion ocellaris | reverse complement strand
AATATCACACAATTGAAGTAAAATAAATAGAAACAAGAATAAATTTACAAGATGTAGAATCAGTTAATAAAGCAAATGTTGCAAAGCAATATAAGCTTGTAGAAGGCCATAAGATTTAAAAAGAAATTTTGAGAATTTATTAAACCAGAAAGACTTTGAATGAGATCCTCCTTCATGAGATTCACAGCTGAACAATCTGCCACTTGTTAATGTCAATGTAAATGTAAAGTCAATGAGTGAACCTGATTTTTCAGTGCAGAAATTGAAAATAGTCTGTTTTTTATATTGCATCAGCAGTTTTTTAGGTCTCACATTTGACCCCATCGAACCTCGGTGATACTCACGTTTAAAACGTGTTCAGTCAAGCGTACGCTGGGTGTAGTCACAACATTTAAATAAATAAGAGGACAAGAACTGCCTGAAGAAAAATGTGGATGGGAGTGGCTGCAAATGTCACATTAGAAAAAAATCCTTACACACTGAGCTTTTTTCTAAATGCTAAAATGTCACTTAGCCTTAACTCCGTTCATGCCAGTGCTGTGGCACACCCGTGTTTCCAGTTCCAGCTTGTTGCACTGGCACCATTATTGACATGAGGCACGTTAATGCTTCATACACCTGTGTGGGAAAAAAAAGCAGAATCCTGACAGGTCAATTCTGTGTTGTTAAGCTGAGGTATAAAGCTGCTGTCACTGTGATCTCTAAAGGGCTTTTAGATTCTTTTTCATTGCTGTGCCAAATCCAAATATATGAGGAACAAAAACATTAAAAAAAAACCACCATATGTCAAAGTTCTTACAAGGTCAGGTCTAAAGGTAGCCAAGAGTGGAACAAGTAATCAGTGCAGTTTAGTTTATTATAGGTTCAAACACCTGCAGGCGACTTCACAAGATCATCAGTGCTAAATGTAACCATGGCACACTATGTGTTTGAGTGAAATGCTGAGCTATTTTAATGGAAACATCCGCTGCCAGTATATGTGTGCATGCAGGCTTCTTTGCTGGCTCAGGAATGTTGGCATCAAGTATGCAGTCCTGACAGACAGCTGCACTGCAGTGGCGTTTCTAACATGCCACACCACGATCCCAGCGTCCTGGACTCTCTAGAAGAAAAAATCAAAACTTCAAATGATGGAAAAATTGAACTCCAGGTGACAGGAGGTGGCCAGTTTAAATTTGACCCTGTGCCTCCTGGAGGTCAAAGGGGTGACTTTGGAACAGAGTGCGTAAAATTCAAGGGTTTTTTTTTTTTTTTTTTTTATATCTCCAAACTAATATAAACGTGTGTCTGATTTGAACAAATCACAAATGTTAGGTGAAGAAGCCACCCAGCCTGTCCAGCATCACCCTGAGGAAAACTGCACTGACTAACACGGTGACTCAGTCTCACTTTATCCCAAAAGTCTGCGAATAAACCGCTGTTTATGGACGCTCGACACCTTCATCCTCCGCAAAATCCGCTCCTCATCCCCCCCACGTGTTTTTGTCTTATTTCCACCCACATCATTACAAACCACAGTATTCATTACACAAGGTGTATCCCGATCGCCTGGTTGCCCTGTTTATTTTGTACATGTTCAGCCCCGCCCTGCAGACGCGCTGATATCACGCAGTTGCGTAATTTGACAAGCCAGCGCAAAAGAAAAAAAAAATAGGGGAGAATGAGCGTTTGACAGCTGCCGCTTTGCTCCTTTCAGATTGTTTCAAAAACAAAAAAGAATACATATGCAGGGTTTATTCGCGACAGGTTTGGGATAGTTGGGACAGTCTCTCTGCGTGGATGGCCGCTGCCGTGAGGAATAATGTTTGGGTCGCTCCGGGGCAGGACGCGCAGTTTCTCCACAAAACCGCCGCCGCGCCGCTGACAGCCGACGGTCTGAGACGTGAAGATCATGGACAAGTGCTCTGTAATACGAGGGATGCCGTCCCGGGAACTTCCACCTTTCATGATTGTAATTTGGTAGGAGATTGCATTTTTCCCCCCTCATCTCAGCATCACAGCATTTTCACTGATGCGCGCAGGTTTGGCGCAGAAATATTGTACGTTGCTGATCAAAGCAGAGCAGTCTGATTTCATTAATAAGATGTGAGCCTAATAGTGAAGGTATAAAGGGGCCTGTAATTACGGTGAATGTCCCAGCTCGGATGCTTCACTGACTGGGAATGTGGATCAGTGTAATGGCCGGGGATGGGAAGCGGCTTTTTGTGTGCAGCCCGCTCCAGAAAACTTGTGAGGAAGATGCATAGCGCTGCGGAGCAACTGGATGTTCTAATTTCAGCCATGTATTTCGAAACAGCTCGAGCTGGAGCGTTTCAGAAGGGCGTCTGCTGCTTGTAAAAAGGGGGAGGGGGCAGTTGGGGAGGACAAGTAGGCCCTACATGCATCCCCCCAAATTTATTCACCCCAGTTAGTTTTGGTTATCCTGGCATCCTTATGCATGCCTTTTGGTTTTTGCATGTGGAATCTGGTCTTTCTTTGGCCCTGGAATTAAAAATCAAAGTCAAAGTAGGACATGATATTAAAGCAAAGTGCAGGGATCACTTTAAATCTAAATACTGCTTTTAAAAATGTAAAGATTTGCTGGAAAATCTAATGTGAGCCTGAATCCATCGCTGCACACTTATGTTTGCCTAATATCTGTGACCACTGGCCTGATAATTTCCCTCTTTTTCACTTTCTAGGGGAAAGCAGACATGGACAGCTATTTGTGCCCTCACCCACAGGAAGTAAATCCCAAAATGCTGTGCAGAGACGCCTCTCTATCGCTGGAGCCTCCCTTCACCGAGGACTTCACCTCCCCATACAGCGTGAACATGAGCCTGCTCCTCCCTGACGTCACGTACCTGCACCCCGGCCTCTGTAGGACCGTGAGGCAGATCAAAACGGAGCCATCGCACTCCCTGATGCACCCCACCTGCCAGGGCAACGGAGCACCACCAGCTCCCCCAGAGTACCCCAGTGTTTTCAGTGCGGCCGACAGCACCGCCGGTAACTTTTACATCAAACAAGAAGTGCCAGATTTCCAGGACGTTCCCCTGTTTCAGCTCCTGAACTCTGATTTGGAGCAGTTCGTTCACGGATCGCAGGTGAACTCCATCCCCATCGCACCGCTGAGTCTTCCCATTGGGAACGTCCACATGCAGAATCCTGCTAAACCCACAAGCGGCCTGCAGAATGAATGCTTCCCATTTAACCGACGTCTATGCCATCAGCTGAGATCCACCTATTTGCCGCCTTCTCCGCCAAACTCTGAGCCTTCGAGTCCCGACAGGGGCAAAGAGCTCCTTCACAAACTCTCCCCTCCTCCCTCCTACGAAGCCAGCATCGCCTCTAAGTTTCACACCCATAATTCCATTGATCTTGGACAAACTTCCAGCGTAGCTCCAATCCAAAACCAAGACCAAAACTCCACTGTTGGATTCGTCCGAAGTCCACGCACTGGGCCAGTCCAGCAGTCCAGAACACCAGTTCAGACCACACCAGGTATCGGCCCGCTGTCCCCGGTGTTGGCCCAGTCGGCTCCTGTCAAGTACAATCGAAGGAATAATCCAGATCTGGAGAGACGGCGGATCCACCACTGTGACGTCCCAGGTAAGACTTCAGTCTAGTTTCCACAACAGTAAAGTTGAGTTTAGATGTTGGTGACATTAAAACTAGACATAACATGCATGTGCCTAATGATCTCTTTCTCTTTTTCTAGGGTGCAAGAAGGTATACACAAAGTCTTCTCATCTAAAAGCCCATCTACGGACCCACACAGGTAAAAAAAATGTTTGGAGTCGCACTTCTTATTTTGGGGATTAAAGCTGCGATGTTGCCAGGCAGAAAAATGTTCTCGGCATGCAGATGCATTCAGCCTGCTGACAGTCCTGGCCCACATCTCGCTGCTGTCAAATCACATAAACCCTGAAGCTCTTGTAAAGGGGGGCAGGGAGGAGGACGGGACGTGCTGTGATTTATGGCTCACAGTTGAGGCGTTGTATCAGTTTTTCCAGCATCAGAACTTCAGAATTAGTCATATGATTTGTGATGTGAAGAAGCGGTTGTGTGCTCCTTGTGTTATTGTTATTTATTGAGGGAAAATGATCATAAAAGTCTGCCTGCCGTGGCTTTATTTTGCAATCTCTTTGTGCTGAAGGTGAGAAACCGTACCAGTGCTCCTGGGAGGGATGTGAGTGGCGCTTCGCTCGATCCGATGAGCTGACGCGCCATTTCAGGAAACACACAGGCGCAAAGCCTTTCCAGTGCGGAGTGTGCAGCCGCTGCTTCTCCCGCTCCGACCACCTGGCCCTCCACATGAAGAGACACCAGAGCTAGAAAAAAAAAAAAAAAACACATCAAGTCAGTCCTTTTCTTTATTTTTCCACTAAACACGGACTGACACGTACACATCAGCAAATAAACAAAATTTTAAAAACTGTGGATTATTCCACTCTCTCCCAAGTGGAGTATCTGTAGCAGTGCTGGCCCACAAGTAATTGTTTCTTTTATTGTGGAAAGATTAAATATTATTGTTGCCTTATTTTATTTCCTCACAAATGCCTCAACATGGGGTGGAGGATATTTGCAAAAGTGTCAGTCAAAAACCAATAGCCAAATGTAATAACGAAAGAATATTTGATCTTTACAGGCTTTTATTTTCATTACAAACATCAAATATCAATTTTATATTTCAGTTTTTCACTGTACAGATCATATCAACACTGTCTCACACACTCATTTATTTAATACAGCAAACTGCTAAGTGCAGATATTGTATGTAGGTATGCTATTAACTGGAAGGAAGAGTATGTTGTTTTAGCCAGCAGGTCAAAGGACTGACAGTGTAAGTGTGTATTATAGGAAGTAACAGCAGTAAGTTAAAGTGAACAAGTGGTGGGTTTCCTTAAAGATGCAGCAGGTGGATAAATACTGGAGTGAGCCATGTGGTGAACCGGATTTATGAGTTAGATAACCTTACTCAAATTAACATCTATATTTATTCATTTCACTGGAATACATGGAAGACAATGGGTTTGATATGTTAGTGGTATTTATGTGGACTGCATTCAGATTATTATTATTATTATTTTTTTTTTTTTACATCTATGCTCCAACATCGTAGCAAAAATATGTAGATAACAAAGAGTGTTGACTGTCTTTCAGGACTTCTGTTGACACTCTACGATTTAATTTCATAACTGGAAGGTTGAATTTATTATTTCAACTTCAGCCACAAAGCAATATTCACAGCAAACATAATTTGCAACTTTGAGAACTGATTTTCTTTCCTTTTCATTGTCATCATGGACAAATCAAGACTTTGTTTTGGCTGCAAATGAATATTTTTATGATTTAATTTAAGATATATTTTTAGACTGAGCACCTGCCAGTCTGAACTACTCTCCACATGTGCCTTTAACTGCTTTTTTGGATGAATGAAAAACAAAGCTGCCCTCAGTGGGACAATGTTCTCTTATCAGGTACTCTGTTGGCTCTCTCTCCTTATGTCCACAATATAGTCATCTCTATTGCATGACCAAATTTCTTTATAATTTCAATACGGTTGAGAAAAATTATTTTTTTCTGTAATTTAAGATGTATATATTTTGTATCTGCTGTTTAAGGATACAATGATTGTTTTATCTTTATTTTTCTTTTTAAATTGAGATTTTAGTCCAAGAAAGACGGCGTTACAGGATACTGTTACAGTCTAAACTGATATCCAGCCAAGAAAGCAGCTCAGTGGATTATATGCCAGTGAGTTACTGCAATACTGCTAAAATATGAGTATTACAATATTTTGTGTCAAAGTTTAACATAAACATGTAGCTGAAAATTGATGTCCAATGGAGCCACGTGACCCTCACAGTGCAAATAAAGAGTTTTGTGTTGAACAGGTCTGATTTTTTAAAATGTAATGAAATACATCGTGTTTGTTTCCATGTAAACTACTCTGAAATACATTAACACAGAGGTTAAGTTAATTTTCTGCAGTAGTCCTTTACTTTTTAAAGGTTTCTTCAGCATGGAAAGGGTCACGCACCTTTAATACACTGGATTATCTACATTTTTAGACTGTAGTTTTTGGTTTTAGGGGAATGTAGGTGGTATTGAAGTGGATTAGAAGTATTAGTGATGATGTGGAAAATAGATTTTGTAGCAATATTTGCCCAAGGAATGGTGCATCTTGCAAGAAAATAGCAGAGATAGACAAAGATTTCCTGTTTCCTAGCTCAATAGCATCATCGGTGTTTTATACATAGAGATTTACAGTTACTGTTTACACACTGAAAATGTGGTGAAAAGATCCATTCAGAATCATGTTGTGGTTCTAAATGTCTGCTGACAGACAACCACTGGAAAACAGGAACAGGCCAAAGCCACAGTTTTACATTCCGAAAACCATCGGCAGAAAGTTCTCCTCCTCCTACGCACCTCCCACTCTTCCAAATCACCTTTTCTGTTTAAGTCCTTTGGGTTTATCTGGAATTTAGCAATTATTCAGGAGCACACCCTTAAATAAAGCCGTTCGTATTTGCATTTGTGCGTATTCAAAACAAAGCAAGACGTCCTTTTTATTGTTCTTGAACTGTATCATCGACGTGAGTCATGGCAAAGGTGTTGACAAAAGGTGCCAAGAGATGCTGTAGAAAACACAGAAGGAGTCTGAGCTTGTCCTGAGTTCAGGGGAAGTTACCTGTGGGGATCACGCTTATTTACTTTTCTTTTTCTCTCTCTCTTTCTCTCCGTACTTTACTTACTGTACAGTACAGCCTACACAGCATAGGCTCCTGTGAGTGATAAATCATGCAGGTGATACACTGCACACTAAAATGCTTAGTGGAGTGGGAATTGATTGTAATCATCTGAATCCTTTTGCTGGCTGACAGAAACATTCATCCAGATCCAGTTATAATAGAGCGCCGTGCAGGAAGTGCAGGGCGTTTTCTTTAAAGTGTAACCTGTTCTCAGAAAGTGTATTCACTTCAAGCTGTGTTACAACATACCAGGTCTTAAAATACTCTGTTGTTTTTAGATGACAACAAAGCGGTTTGAAATTACACAAAGGAACACGGTTTACTTGGATGTTTGAATTAAGTCCGATACTCAGCCACTGAAGGCCGTGTGTTGAAATGAACAGATCAACTTACAAATCAAGTTTTTGGTGGCGATCACATGCGCTTTTTGTCTACAAACTACTGTACTGCATATCAGCTATGATTTAAAATGGCTTCACTAATACCAAGATTAGGTTTCTGAATGCCACTGAATGCGAGTACGGTGCTCAAATGTCTAAGTGACATCGAAACCACATACCATCCGTCTCAGTCATAGATAGCAACTCGCTCCATCGCAGTCTGTTACATACAAAATGCAACTTTATTAACCTTCATGCCTCCATTCATATTAATATACATGTATATGTTTGAACTTATTTTAATTTCACAGCTCCATCCATATGAAAAATACAGAGAAAAAGGCAAAACACTGACTGGATACTTAAACAACTCTTGGAAAGAAAAGAAAAAAAGTAACAGAAAGAAAAAAAAGAAAAGGACACCTGTTTCCTTGAAGTTTTGAAAAATATCAGGATTAAAAATTTTCTTTTACAGATGTGGAATTCCATGAGCAGAATCTCCCTTTTGAAGCAAATGCTGAGCAATATCACATTTTTTTCTTCTTTTATGGTAAGAATGAAAAGATCTGAATATATTTACACTACACTCACTTTACATAAATACAGAAACAACGATTACTGTACGTAATATCAGCAAACTTGAAACATAGGCATCGGCTTCACTACTTAAAAATCTTCAAAACCAGGAAATCAAAAGCAGATGTTACACAGAAAGTAAAAATATATATCCAACTGATAGAAAGTGTAAGATCAGTAATCACTAACAAAGGCGTCGCTCTACCGCCGTTGGAATCCCAGCCACAGGATTGTTTTCCTGTGAGTACGATTCCTCATTATCTTCCACGGAATCACTATGTTGAATTGATGTGCTGAAGCTGAAACGTCAAGAGGCCTTTGTAACTCGGTTTTGTTCCCCTTGGAGGAGGTGACTTATTGCAAGCAAAGTAATAATATGTGCTATAAACAGCCTGTCAGAGTGTTATGGGAGGATGCTGCATTTGACACAATGGTATAAGGCTCAGTGCGAAAACAAAGTTCAACATTAGAGGTCCGACTTGCATAATGTTGTCTGTGCTTTTGTGTTTTATTTTGTTGGGTTTTTTTTGTCCTCCAAAATTCATGGTTTCTCGGTTGAAATTTATTAATCGGAGCAACACGTGTTGAAATCGAAACTCTGCACAGAGCAGCTGATATTACAAGTGTGTGATATGAGGCACTATTCATTATTATTGCATAACTTTGACCCTGGTTACCGTAACAAAATTATGCTTTAAAATGAGGAAAGAGATGCTGAAGGGAAGTACAATACACCCTGTCCTGTGGAGACACCGTCTTCAAGTCTAATTGAATTTTTCCAAAAAACTGGTGCATTAAGGCGTGCAACATCACATACTGAATACAAGAGTACATGTGTTGTTGATATGTGCTTGATCTGCAGAATTTCTTGTCCGGTTATAGCAAAATAGCAACACAGGGAATCGAGTACCTTTAATACGGTCGATGTATATAAATAATTTGTTGGTTATAGCAAACACTGGTTCAGCCTTGGGAATAAAAATGATTTGATCATGAACTTGTTTAAACCACAAACCCCCCAAAAAACAACAAAAAAACCAAAACAAAGCAACCTGTTATATAACATCACATATGATAATTTACACGATGGATACCATTAGCCCCATTTCACTGTATATCAAATTAGATAAATTACAGTCTCTGAAAAAAGACTTTACATGTATAAATGTATTTCCTGCATCTACTGATCAAAAGCCCTATTTTTCCAATGTATATACAGGATGTAGAACTTTGTAATAAGTTTTTATCTTCACTATCACATATATTACAACATTTCAAACGATCCTTTGTACATAAGAGAAAGAGTTTATATGCAATGATGAAGTGCCCCTCAATCATAAAAATGTTCGAATACATTACATGGATGATAAAATATGATGATGATTATTCGCTTATAAATTGACATCTGAAATAAAATTATTTGAAAATTATACTAATAAACAAACAAGGTGCTGATATGCTTCTTTTTCTTGTTGCCAAAAATGATAATACAACTGGGCATAATGACATGTGCACAAAAAATATACATAAATAATGATAACATACATTACCATTCATTAATTACATCCGAAGGGTGTGTGGAAAGTTACTTCCTGGATTTGGCTAGTCGAGTGAAAGTGAGAATCCAAATTTTTTTGTGTGCATTAGTGTGGGAGGGTATGGATTTCAAGGTAGGATAATCACAAAGGTTACCATTTCTTTTTACTGGCTCGGGTCCAATAAATGCATTTGGCAGCACTATCAAATAGCACGAGGTTGGCCTGATACTCCGGGTTTATGTCTGAAGCTTTTACATGGCATAAAGAGCGCTGGAAATACTTGCAAAGACGTCACTTATTAGGACTATAAAAATATATTTCTAATTGAATTTCCTGATTAAGGTAAAGTGATGCTCTCTGAGAGATATTTCTGCCAGTAACTGCATCTCGCTGTAAATACAGAATATATTATTATGTGTATTCATGTGTGCAATTCCTGCATTGTTTTTTCAGCATTTTTTGAACCAAATCTCAGGTAAATCAAATCATAATTTTAACATAACTCTGGTATGAGGTGAAGACATTTCAAGTGACTTTCTGTGTTCGAGACAAACAAAAATGGAGCAAATCAGCAGCTGAGACGCGCCAGATTGGAGCTACAAACCCAGTCAGTAACAGAGGGAGTCGTGGTACAGAGCGAGGAGTCGGCCGAGCCGGAAACTTCTCCTCGGGACATTGACATCAGCAAACAGAACAAAGAGGAGGGTGACGTTTCCGCCTCGTCGCTTTGTTCAGAACGTATTGCTCTTCTGTATTGTACACCGGGTACCACACTGTTATCCCTGTAACACTTCGGTCGGTATCGATGTCAGCTTATGGTCAAGTGCTGCTGTGCCGTGCAAAACCACAACACAAATTCCATTTTTTTTTCTTTTAAACAGAGGGGGGAAAAAAAGAGTCGAATGTTTAAAAAAATAAAAACAGATTGGACAGAATGAAAGCGTGAGTCTGTAAGGTGCCTCTATTTTTTCTTCACATACTGGAAATTCTCCTCTGATTGTTTCAAAGTTCACTGTACATGAGGGGTTTGTATTTTTTAAACAGAAGCAATAAGCAGGCATTTAAAAAAAACAAAGAAAAAAGCAAAAGTCAATAAAACAAAAACATTTCCATACTGAAACTATATTTATCCTTTAAGATTGCACTTTACTGATTGCTAATCACAGCTCAAAATCCACCAAAGATTTTTGTTTAAGAAAATGCTTTCAAGAGGCTCAACATAAAGAATAGCACTGATGAGATTTGGGGGAGTTTGTCCAGCAGAGAGAGCGGATCCTTCATGGTATTTGCTGGTGCGATGATATGCAGTTTCCATTGTTTGAAATAAAGCAAAGAACGATGTGCTGATGAGGTCGATCCATTCAGGTCGTGGTTATTGGAGTTAATGTTGCTTGCTGGCTATGATAAAAGGTGAAAGTCCAGCCCTCTTTAAGCTTCCATAAGGGGTTCCTCAGATCTAACAGCAGACTCCAGAGTGGGGGGGATAAAAGAAAACATCTGTGAATAAATGGTGCCCTCTGCTGGTTGCAAATCAGACTCACAGGGAGGCAAACAATACTGCCTGTTCAGTCCATCTACGCCTCCAATGTGATCCAGTCCAGGCCTGATTCCTTCCTGCAGGGACATCCATTCCTTACAACGGGGTCTTTCACATTATGAACGCTGAAAAAAGCAGCCGTTTGAACAATAATGAAAAGAAAGATACCAAAAAAGAGAGAGAGAACGTTGCAATTGCATTATATATAGATTTTTTTTTTGTCCAAATAGAGTGCGAGTTTATCTTTAAAAATCAAAGTGAAACATTTAAGAACAGTGCTGTAAAAGACAGTTCCCTATTAGACTCCAAATAATGACAATAAAAGATCCTGCCGTCCGTTCCTTCCATCCCAAAGAGGATCCAGAAGTGACCCTGTTTTGTGCTCCGCAAGCTCTGTGCACCTTCATCCATCCATCCGTCCGTCCATCCATCATCACCATCTCCATGTTCTCTCATCGATGAGTGTGTGTGTGTGTGTGTGTGTGCATCTATCTATGTGTGTGTGTGTGTGTGTGTGTGTGTGTGTGTATGTGCGCGTCCAGGCCAGCTGAAAAACATTCACAGGGAGATCCCGCTCCCCCGGCTGCCTGTATATATATGTGTGTGTGTGTGTGTGTGTGTGTGTGTGTGTGTGTGTGTGTGTGTGTGTGTGTGTGTGTGTGTGTGTGTGCGTGTCCGTTCCATTGACCTCTCCTCTCTTTATGGCCCCGTGTCTGATTCACACCAGCATGTGTCTCCGTCGGTGCAGGGCCAAGTGGTCGGATCTGGAGAAGCTGCGGTCACAGTCTGCACACTTGAAGGGCTTCACCCCCGTGTGTTTTCTGTAATGCCTCGTCAGCTCGTCGGAGCGGGCGAACTTCCAGGTGCAGCCGTCCCAGGTGCATTTGTATGGCTTTTCCCCTGCAGAGGAGGACAGGAAGCACGGCTGCAGTCACATGTTCATCTTACTTCATACCTGATACACGTGGGTTTCATTTAACCCTCGTGTCGTCCTGCGGGTCAGAATTGACCTGGTTTAAAGTTTGAAAATGCGGGAAAAAAAATATTTTCACAGTGAAACTTCTGATGTCCACATTTTCAACATTTCTGGGAAATCTTTGAACGTTTTTTGGTGGAAAAAAAGAAATTTTAAAAATGTTTCTTAAGAACATTCACAAAAAAATCTACCAAAATTCAGCGAATTTTGCTTTTTATGTGAATGTTCTTAGGAAAATATTAGAAGTTTTACTGATATATATGCAATCACTTTAGATGTTTTTAGGATTTTTTTTTTTTTTACCAATACTCGGAAAATGCCAAATATTGGCCATGATAATAGGCCAGGCTGATAATCAATCTATCCTACATGCTAAACACTTTTTCAGAATCTCATGTTTTATTGCAGTTTCCGTGTGGTATGAAAATCAATTAGCAGATGTGAAACTTGCTTGAGTTGTGTGATCCATCCCTGTGAACATCAGTTCTGCAATGACTGCTGTCAGTGCTGCAATATCACAGACTGATTTATAAAATCTGTACTCCTTAAGTAATAATGCTACTTTGGCACAAATAAAGGCTAAATTAATGTCCACTTCGAAAGGTTACACAGCTTCTACAAGTTTCAAGAATCTGCTAATAGATTTGCATGTTATGTTGAACTGGACAAACGGCTTCAGCATCGTCTGCAGAACTGTTAGCTGTACGGTAAAGTTGACATGATTTGTAGTAGTGGAAGACTTACTATCGGCATGGCATTTTTCTGATCATCACTATCAGTATTTTTATTGACTGATCATTGCAAAAACTAAGCAAGAAACCAGGAAATAAGTTGCTCTCACAGGGGCTAAGGCTATTCTGAAACTTAATCTTTAAAACAATAATTAATAAAGCTTTAAGACAATGACCATAGTGGACAATAAAAGTGATCGAACAGTGAAAAATTAAGAATCTAGAGAAAAACAGCAAACTTATAGTCATCCTTATTAATGAAGAAGTCTAATTATAAATGACAGGTTTCATCACAAGTTGTTAAATCACTACATTTAGTGTATATCGGCTCCAAATATCGGTTACTAGATTACCAATAATCAGCAACGGTGTTGGTCCCAACAAAAGTAGACAAATAAATACCTAAACAATAAATAAATAGTAAAAAACATATCAGTCAACCAATCCCTAATTTGTAGTAAATTATTTGAACCACTGGTTTCACACAATATGCTATAACTTTGCACAGTGGCAGCACCTTCAATCTAAACTCATAAAGGCAGTCTGCTTCCCTTTTGATGATGCTTGATAGCGCATCATTTCTAGTGTGGTGCTACAATATTATGCCATACAGTTCACTATCAGTACACAGCTTTTACTCCGAGGAGACAGTGAGCCATCTGAACGGCCTGGAGGCAGTCATAACTATAGTCTACATCCATAACAATTAGAGAAAGTGGTGATTCTAGTAGCGCTTCTCGTGAAATGAACTCATGTTAAGGACAGTTCATCCTTAATAAGATTGCATCAAGATGTTCCTTTGCATGTGTCTGAGATTCAGCAGACGTGGTATGGGCAGAAGTGATTTTATGCCATAGTAACTGTTCATGATCAGAGTACAAGTACGTTTAGATCAGGGGCGTCAAACTCATTTTAGTTCAGGTTCCACATTCAGCCCAATTTGATCTCAAGTGGGCCGGACCAGAAAAATCAGACGACAACTCCAAATTTTTCCTTTGTTTTAGTGCAAAAAACATTTTTGTCAGACAAAAAACGACAAAAACAAGACAAACTATTGCAAAAATGAGAAACAAAACGACATAAGAGCAATGATTTATGACCAAAATGACAAAAAAACAACCCAAAGAAAGACAAAATGTTACAAAAACGAGACACAAAACGACAAAAGCGAGAAACAAAGCGACAAAAAAATAGAAAAACAATGCAAGCAAGACAAAAAATGACACAAATAAGAAGCAAAACAACAAAAGCATGAGACAAGCAACAAAAGTCAGGCAAAAAAAGACAAAAAACAACAAAAATATTACAAAAATGAGACACAAAACGACAAAAGAACAATCTAGTATTTTACTTGATGATCAAAACAACTTGTCATGGTCTAGAAATTATTTTAAATTTATGGTTTTACAAATTTACAATCTGCAGTTAATGTCTTCTCTGTAATTTTTACACTGAGGGCCGGATTGGACCCTCTGGAGGACCACTTTTGGCCCGTGGGCCTCATGTTGGACAGCTCTGGTTTAAAGGCATGATCAGAGTATTACCCCATGGGCTCCGTTTTAACTCTAAGGAAAAGTTCTTAGTATCAGGATTTGTTTCTACTGAACATGACTGGATTTTCTCTTGCACTCATGATGTATAGAAATCTGTTCATTACACTTTGGTGCACAGAGAAAATCCCTATGAGAAAGTGTCTGCAGACCACTGAGCATGTACGGTCAGTTGACTTGATCTTTGAGTATTTATTTTGTGCATTCAAAATGGATTCTGTGCCCCTCACCGTACTTTTCTTGCCTTTGGTTTGTTTTTCATACTCCCCTGGTCTCAGTCTTGTTTTGGCATTCGAAGTTCTTCAAAGTGACTCCGGCTCTAAAGTGGTTTTCTGTGCGGCCTCAGCACAATATGACCCAGGCTGCAAATTTGCAAGCCGGTGGCGGGCAACAGAAACAAAGAGTGTGACTTTCTGCAAAATGTAAATGTCATCCCACTTAGACTTGAGCGGACACGGAACTGTTAGCAGAAATAAAATTACAGCACATAAACACACACACACACTCAGCCCCACTGACCTGTGTGCGTCCTCCTGTGTGCTTTTAAATGTGAGCTTTTGGTGTACACCTTATTGCAGCCCTCAAAGTCACATCTGTGGATTCTTCTCTTTTTGGAATCGGGCGACTCTGACCTCCGGGGGCGCCGTATGCTGTCAATACTGAACGGGGACATGGAGCTGCAAGACGGACAAAAACAGGCAACATAAAAGCATTATTAGAGTGTGACGGTGACTTCGCCTGACATCATTGTGCTCCAAACCCAATCTGAATAGTAATTCTACAGAACCGAGGTTTGGAAAGTATAATGGGTCATTTGAAAATGATAGTTTACGGTGCTTTGGGGAAACAAAACCTATTGAGGGACTAAATTCTGAGATATTTAACGTACAGTATAATAAAACACAGCATAATCCGTGCAGTAAAGCTGTGCTATTGTTTCAGATATTTAGTTCATAGTGTAAATGTATGGCAAACAATTAAGAAAATAAAGTAGAAAAACTACTTCAAAACCACTTACAAAGCAAAAATGATGTTAGCATAAACTAGACTAGAATAGAATAGAATAGCATAGAATAGAAAATTTCCATTTGCACATTAGAATTCTTCGTGTGTTTTTTAAATAGCAAAATGTGAAAAAAACCCTGAATAATTCCTATCCAATACTACATCAAATATCACATTAATTTGTGTTGCTTAAAATAGCAATTTCATAAAATAAATCAACTTATAAGTGTGCTGATTGCTTGATTACTGCAACTATAAACACAGAATGAGAAAACCACAAAGGTTAACAGACTGTACACACTGATTATTACTGTGTGAGGTGGCAGAACAGCAGCTTTGCCAGAAGATGGCAGTGCAACTCTGCTGTCGAGTTCCTCTGAGGACACAGATGAGGTAAGGAAGCTGGTATTCTTCTGCCTGCGCTACTTTCATTAATCAAAAGTGGAGGGATGACGAAGTTTTATTTCTCAATGCGTCCCACTGAGGTCAACGATTCCTGAGTAATTTCTGTCATCAATACATTTCTGGCATGGCATTTCCTTCTCCAACAAGTTGTCGATAACACTGTTGATAATATCATTTGTCACTTCTCTAAGTGAAGCCCTGCAGCTCAGTGTCTGCATCTGTGTGTGTTTTTGTGCAGAACAGCATCATATCTGTGGTTACTCTGAATTTGCATCACTTATTTTAAATAAAACGCTGCACACAAACCAAAAGAAAGGCTTGTGGTAGCGGGTCGAGTAGTTCATGTCTCACCCTGGGCTTGTTGACAGTGCACCTAAACACATGACTGCTGCACACACCCAGCAAATTGGCAAGAAAAGGGAGATACGGTGGAGGCAGAAAACAAGAGGATCTCTGTTGACTAAAGGGGAGGAGGAATATCTGTGGGATTTATTTAATGGGGCTCTGTCAGCAGCCGTGGAGTCTCTGGTGTGGATGGTGAGACACAGGTAAAAGGGGAAAAGAAAGAGGAAGGAGGAGGAAGAAGAGCTACAGTCATGTTGGAGGGGTTTTTGCCAGACAGACCCTCCAGTGAACCGTCTCCACCACACACAACCCACTTCCTGTCTAAGTGTCGCTCACCAAAGCTCGATTCGTCAGGCAGTGTACGATCAGCTACACACGAGCTGCACAAACACACAGAAATACAGAAGAAAACACACACACACATACAAACAGATCACCTGTTACTCTTGGCTTCCTGCCAATCTGAAGCTGTACAGGAAATGAGCACATGGGTCAGATATGAAGTGAACTCCAGCTCCCCTCTCATTTCAAAATCTCCCTGCTCGCTGCGTCGTGATGCCAAAATCGAGCGTTAAGACAAGGGGGGGGGGGGGTTTCATGCGGTGATTGATAAGATTACTGTAATCTAACGGAGAAATGTGGACGAGCATCAGGCGTCTGAGATAATGTTGGCCTCTGCATGTGGAGGGAAGCGAAGGAGGAGAGCCAGTGGAAAGACTCTGAGCTCAGGCAGCGAGCAGATGAGGCGGATGTTTACATTCTGACTTCATCCGACCGAGTGACTTCATGATTATGATATAATTTAGGAAGGTCTGACTACAAGAGCTTCTAAAACAAAGAACAAGCAACAATCATAAATTCAATTCATTTAATGCGGCAGAACTGCTTTTCCACCGGCGGCGATTCGTCTGTCATCGCCGCTGCTCCGTTTCAAGAGCTCAGTGACAGATTTCTGCTTTAATTAATTAGGCGTTTTTATGGACTTTTGGGCATTCATAAAAAAAAAAGTGAGGAAAGTGAGAAATGCTCTATTCCTCACAGAAACACTGGTGAACTGTGACAAACTTCTAAGCCCATTAAGATGACACTTTAATGATCCCTGTGAGGATATCAGGCCACAATAGAGAAATAACACAAATAAGCATGAATAAATGAAATATAACTATAAGTGTTAAAGAATAAAATAGCACTAAACAGTGAAATATGGCAATAAAATTAATAAAATTGAACTCTAAGGTACTGACAGCTTGAAGGAATACAAGATAAGTTGGACCAATTATCCAATCAGTCCATTTGTGAGCCACAGAAAATTCTTTTTCAGAAAAGTCATCTATCAAGAACACAGAGATATTTGCAGAATTTCCTTTATTTCTCTAGATAAGAAATGCATTTCTTTAAATTTTAATAATTTAAAAACATACATTCTTAATAGATTTTTTTATTTCTTTATTTTTTAACAATTTTTTTATTTATTTATTTAATGTATTTCTGTACTTTCTGTACTGTGCTTTGGATTGTTGGTCAGACAGAATTTTACATGTGAAAATGTCACTTCAGCCTTCGGAAACCTGAGATTTTTCACTATTATTCACTAAACAAAAACTTGTGAATGAAAATAACTATTAGCTATAATCTGCTTTAAGATCCGCCATGTTGCAGATGTCATGCAGAACATCTCTGCACATCCTCGCGCTTCCCCACAGGCTGAGAAAATTCCACAGACACTCGTGTATTCTGCTTGTCTCCAGAAAGATGCTACGAGCACGGAAAGTTGCTATTTATATCAGCAGTCTAACTGTATGTGCAAATGCATAGTTAAAGTTCAGTGCGCTAACACAACACAGCTGTTTACAAAATGTGCAAGGTGCACTTCAAGATCAAGTGGCACACCCTTAAAATATTCCTGTGAATAACTGTGACAGAAAGGCTTATCTTTTTATTAAAGATTCAGCTTTAATTGTTGTGTCAAGAATAAAATGGAATAAAGTCTATAGAGAACAGTGAACACAACGTCTGTACAGGCCTTTAAAGCTTGTCTCTGCTATATCGTAGCTGCTGTATGACAATACCTTCATTGTATTCTCTCTTTAAAGCCCAGAGGCGGACTCGCTCTGCCTTGAACCCTGAGTCACCGCAGCAGTATGGCTGCATGAATGTGTCTGGTTGTGTTTCCCAAAGTAGCACTGAGAAAAAGGAAGTTCAGGGCGATTTCAAACAGACTTCTGTTTTAGCTCCTTTTGTTTCCCCATTTTTTTATTTACTTTAATTTTTATTTTTTTGATCTTCTCTTTTTTCTGTCAAGAACGAAGCAGTGGCAGTAGTGGGTGAGGTGGAGGGGGGAGTAAATCCGTGTCACCTGTAACGGGGATTTCCCACAAAACAAACAGAATACATTTTTTTTCTGACTTCTCAGCGGCAGCGGGGTCGTAACACCGGCTACGACGCAGCAGCCCCAACAACACCGGCTGCTCTTTCTACACGGTAATAGTGGAATTATCAAGAAAACAGGAAAGGGAGTGTGTGTGAGGTTGTGTGTGTGCTCTGGAAGACTGCCCACTGGGCATTCCTGTACCTGTCCGAGGATACTGCCCCTCACCTCACCCGCCTCCCCTCCCTCCACCTGCTCTACTGCATGCCCCCGGCTCCCTGGGGACCGGCCAGACTTCAGCAGAGACAAACCCTTCCAACACCAGCCCCTGCCCCCAGCACACACACACACACACACACACACACACACACACACACACACACACACACACACACACACACACACACACACACACACACACACACACACACACACACACACACACACACACACACACACGCACACCTCTCTCTCTCTGTCTTCCTCTCTCTCACCCGCACTCTCCCACAATAGCCTATCCACCAGTCCCCAGGGAAACGCATGAATATGGAGGAGGCTGCCCAAGAAGCACATGATACACACACACACACACACACACACACACACACATGCACACATGCACACGCACACACACACGCACACACTCTAACTCTCTCTCCTTTCACTCATTTATTTATATATGGATACCTGGATTGGAGGCTGCAGGCACTCCCATCCTCCACCCTTCTCCTCTCTGATGCTCACTGGATGACTGCTTGTGTAAATGCGGTGCCAAATTATATAAAGCTTTCCCTTTTTTTTCCTCCACGCTTGCAGTGTACACATTTAAATGAAAAGAAAAGGAATATAGCGACACGGTGGACTGATATGTTTATAAGTCGGCTTCTGTTGCAGTGCAGATGTCCATAGAGTGCATGTGTTGTGTCAATACAGAATGCACATTCTTCCTCTGCACGGCCAAACCGGCGTGTAACTCAAGAAGACTACAGACTGCTTTGTTTTTCACAGACAAACATGCAAGTCTGTGTTCCTGTTGACAATGGCTGACCTCCTTCTGGAACCAGCTGTTCTGTCCACTGCGCAGAAACACGTGCATGCATACAGTACAAACACACACACACACACACACACACACACACACACACACACACCGGTGGATTAATACTTGCAGGCGTGCACACATAGTTTTTCACACGCACACTTTCCACACAGCACAGTCTGCACTTTGCACACAGAGAAGTGAGTGTGTGGGCAGACCCTGGCAGGGCAGAGCTAAGCCTGGCTGGTGATTTATCTCCATAGTGAAAGCTTGGGCAGTGAAAGGTTGGGCCCTGCCAACCTCTGTTCTCCTCTGACCACTCGGTGCCCACGTGTGGCACTCAGGGGCACGCCTGTCCCTTTCAATAACCTGCACCGAAACCTGAGTCTTCCACTGAGTGTGTGTGTGTGTGTGTGTGTGTGTGTGTCTGAAACATACAACCTCTACTTCTGCTACTGCATAAGTGAAGCAACACATCTAGCTTTTTGCCATATGTGTTGAACACTACAATATCTCATTTGGTTTAATTACCATAGATGTTCACACAGCCAACAGTGCACAAACAAACAACACGACGCCTTGTGCACAATGTCAACCACTATAAGCTGCAGAATTAGCACCAAAACTCAGCGACTTGTGCTACCACCAGCCTCAGCCTGCTTAATGCCGCTGCATCATTAACAGGATTCTCACAGAGTCCTGGAATACTTTCCTTACAGTTAGTCTAAATAACAGTCCTATGGGTATAAACTTGAGTCTGGCCAGGCTGGTAGTTACGACTGTTCTGGGTTTATGGGCAGCAGACAAGGAGGGCAGGGCCCAACCAAATGCTTCTCTGCATCTGATTTCCTTCCTTCTGATCAGACCACTATATGCTGTCATCCACTGGTGAGGAAGTCTTTTTCATTTCCACACAGATGGACTGGCACCACAGGAGTTGATGTCTGTAGGCCGAACAGGGCATTAAGTATGTCTGAGCCATATGCATAGAGGCATATAGATGCACGCCCACGCAGAAACAGCCAAATGTGGAAGAGCAGTTACAAAACCACAGAAATGCACAATGCAAAGCCTTACAATGGGTTTGATATCAAAACCCCTGCCTGGGGAGTAAGGGAAACATTTCAGTCTGCTGTACTCCACAACAGTTCTTTACATTTAAAATGTAAAGGCTGGAAACCTCACTAGTTTCACAAACAGTGACTAAAAGCAAAAGGAAAAACTCAGAATCAGGAGCCCAGACTATAACCATTGAAGAAATCCTCTGAGTAGAGATCTGCACATATCCAAAGATATACTAAAAAATAACATCTATTAAACTTCTAAGAGCAGTGATATGTTAAAACCCCTTTCAGATTTTTCTCCTTGTGGTTGCTGAGTAACTGCAAGATGTTAGGAGCCACACTATAGTGTAATTATTTACTATTGGATGAGTAATAATGGAAGGGAGGTTAGTTTGCAAAAATTCCATTTCACAGTGGAACAAACTGAAACTTCCATCTCACCAGATTTAACCCCAATAAGGAGCTTTCCTGTCATAAGCTTGAACCAAACTTACAGGTCTGGAGAGTGATGCTTATTTTTTTTAAAGCTTTTAGATTCACTTAACCCTTGTGTTGTTCTGCTGTCAAAATTGACCCGTTTTAAAGTTTGAAAATGTGGAGAAAAAAAATATAGTTTCACAGTGAAACTTCTGATGTCCACATTTTCAACATTTTTGGGAAATCTTTGAACATTTTTTGGTGGAAAAAAAGAAATGTTAAAAAAGTTTCTTAAGAACATTCACAAAAAAAATCAACCAAAATCCAGTGAATTTCGCTGGATTTTGGTTGATTTTTATGTGAATGTTCTTAAAGAAAATATTACAAGTTTTACTGATATATATGAAATCACTTTAGATATTTTTAGGATTTTTTTGGAAGATTTTTACTAAATTTTAAGATATTTACAAGAATTTTCTTGCCAAATTTGGGTTGTTTTTTTTTTTTTTTTAAATAAAATTTTTAATGGAAACTTAAGGAATTATTGGAATTTTCTCCCTGAAGGTTTTGCAAATTTTCAAAATTTGTGGAAATTTTTTGCTGAATTATTGGATTTTTTTCAGACAAGGAAACAATATTTTTTGGTGCCCGTAAATGAGGACAACGGGGGGGGGGGGGGGTGTTAAACAGAAAAAAGTCAGCGTGGAGATTTCACGTGCTCTTGCAAAGAGCGAGGTACTCACTCTTGTACGGCGCGAGCTATAGACAGCGCAGTGGAGCCGGTCTCATTAACACTGTCCAAGGTCACGTTTGGCAGGTCGTCGTCATCACTGTCACTCTTGATCTGCCTTGGCGACAGGCCGTTGGGGTCCGTGTGTGCTGTGAGGATGGTACAGACACGCGGGAGTCAGACACATGACACTGGAGCTGTAAACTTATAAGGCATATCACATGGTGTGCGTTGGTAAGTGTTTCCAATTGTAATGCAGTAATCATATATCAATCTTTTATCCAATTAACCTGCAAAGTGTTGCTTTTGGTGTGTGTAAAAATGGCCTCAAAACTTGTATTTTCCAACAGTGTAGACAATAGTTGCATACTCAGAGAAAAGCATGAAAAAGGACACACATGCACAGGAGCACATGTAATTTTTATGCGTCTAATCATAGAGATAAGGATCTGGGTGGAGCGCTGTTTGACTGCAGTCTCTGAGCAGCGTGTGGGAACATTTGTTGTTGTGCGTGTTTATGTGAATACTGGATATTTCCAACTTGTAAGTACATGTGCATGCATGAGTGCATCAGTTCCCCCACATGACAGAGAATAATATTCATAATAGCAACAAAACCTTCATGGTAAAATGCCTGAAGTTATCGCAAAACACATCTATTAAATGCAGAATTCTTTTTTGAAAATTCCCAAAAATTAGCAAGCAAGACTTTTTGCTTCACCTGATTCTTCTATTTTGCACAGTAACCAAGAAAAGAAAAAAACATGCTAAAGGTTTGACTGTCCTGCATGTTTCTGAACCATGACCCTCTGAACCGCTGAGTTCAGTGGTCTCTGGAGCTACACAGCAAAGTTACATCCATTACACAAGTTGTGACAACTTCTCCCTTGCACAATTCATTGGATATATTGCCAGAGCCTGAAGCCATTCTGTCCTTGCTGTCTCCATGGACACAGGCTACGAACATCCTGGATAACTCAAGAAATGGATGTCAAAAAAACAAAGACCTGCTGGAGACTGCTTGTCAGAGAAAAGGTGCTGGAAATCTAAATTACACACAAATTAGGCAGTGCAGCATTTAAAAGAATAGACGATAAAGAATATACAACGCAGGAACAATATGGCTGAGATGTTCTAATGACTGCTCTTGCTTCTGGAGATGAAATTATCACAAACACAGAATATATTGAGACATACGGCATTTTCCACTGAGATGTGCAGCATCTTTGTCTACTGTACGCTGGGTGCTTTTACGAGCTATCAGGACTTCACCTCCTCTGCCCTCTCAGCTGAGACTGTGGCCATAATGGCCCATAATAATGGTCTAGAGTAAGGAGCAGACATGGTGTTATTATTAAGGAGGGGTGGGGAGGGGGGCACAGAAATAATGCTGGAACTCTGTTGGAGCTTTTGCTTTTAAAGGTTTCTACTGTTGTCGTAGACTAAGACATGCAGAGTGGTCACCAGCTCGCCTACCCTATGGAAAACCTGTAATTAGCTAGAAATGCATCGTGTGTTGGAAAAAAAGGGGGTATTTTGAACGAGGGACACAAAGGAGGAGTGGTGGAGAGGTGGGCAGAGCACCGGATTTCTTTCTTTCTCTCCTGTTGTTTCCAGTCAAGCCCTGTTTCCATGGCAACCTCCTGCCGGAGACAGGGAGACAGCAGTGAAAGAAAGGGTACCCGCCCTCTCTTAAAGAGGATGGCCAACCTGTTTGTGTGTGTGTGTGTGTGTGTGTGTGCACATGGGAGAGGGGATGTGTGTGTTCATACAAGTGTTTCTGCATCTATGTCGAGAACTTCAATAAACCACATTAAACTTCTCGTGGGGATTTAGTTTGGGTTTGGGCCTAATGTCAACAACTTATTCGTTTAATAGTCACACCTGAGAGTGAAAACTCCAGATAAGGAAGCACCAAAAACAAAACATCTCATGCCGAAACATGATACCTTGTAGCACTTCATTATTTTTATTTGACTTTGGAATTTTCATGGAAGCCTTGCATGAAGCGCAATAAATAGCAAAACGTTCTGTTTGTCGACTGGTTGCTCTCTCATTAAAAGTAACTGCATCCACCACACCCAGCACTCACTCACCCTGTCTCTTTGTGCTCAGTGCCTTCAGAGCTGATGTTGGACCGTGCATATGTGCGTGCATGTGTTTGTTTAAGTGCCACCCATCTTCAATATCCATCCACACCCTCTTATGCAAGCCTTGTTTTTCCTGTCCTTCCTTCTTCCCTCTCCTCTCCTCTCCTCTCCTCTCCTCTCCTCTCCACTCCTCTCCTCTCCACTCCTCTCCTCTCCACTCCTCGGGAGCAGACATCCCAGCATTTAAAACGCCCATCTCTGAGGACCACCCCACCCAGCCGGCCAAGTGTCTGTCTGAGCACATGCTCTAATTACACACCCCTGTTTGTGCCTGCTCGCATGTACAGTACGTGCACGGGTCTGAGTGCAAGTCTAAATGTGTCGGTCCGTTCTGCAGGGAGTGACAAGGAGCAACTTCTTTTATGGCCAACAGTTGCCCTGTGTACAGCTCAGACTTGGACAGAAACACCTACTGTAGGCTCTCTTCCAGTGGTTGGCAGTAAAACCACACCCAGAGAGAAAACCAATAACACAGTCAAGGTGAGGCCAGAGAGGTCTAACGCTCAAACTACCTCAGATGTTTGCTCCTACAGAGGGAAAGGTACCTGCACTGCAGGCTATTAAAGATGGGAAATGCATTCAATCTGTGAACCTTATACTCACTCTGAAGCGGCAACATTTTTGCCTGAGGGGTCATCTCTGCAAACATGCACTCTGTCAGGCTGCACAGCGGGGTGTCTGGAAGTTATTTTTTAACTAAAAACACTGCAGAACACCTGGGCATCACAGTTTGCTATTGAGATCACACAGGTGTTGCAGCTGTGAGCTCTTCACTGCTTAATACCTGCCGGTTTCATCGCTAGGTTTCAACCCACAAACAGCCAAACAAGACATTCGCTAATTTTCTCTAATGATTCCCACTTAAACTTTTGTGGTGACTCCTTCTTTTAGAGGCTTTCATACACACATTAGCAAGAGTACTGTTTAATTGCACGACTAAAACATTTGCTTGTTTTGATTGACATGATTATTCTATGTGAGAAAATTGACTTCTAATTTATACTTTTCAAAAAGTGTCTTAAAATTGGGAGGTACAGCTCCTTAGGAGACACATCAGACTGCTAATTTTGCTAAAAACATGAATATAATCATAAGACATTAGCACAATTGCATCATCATTTCCCTTAACTTTCTCAGGGCTTGAATGTTTGCTGGGGCACCTGTGAAATAACAGCATTTCTTACTGAAAATAACATCTTAAGACAAATCCCCAAAGAGCAAAGTCAGCCTTATGAATATGGAGCGAATTCTGAGAGCATCGTCTCACCTTTGCCCTGGCTTTTGGCCTCGTCCAGCAGAGGTAGCATGATGGCGTTGCTGAGGCTGGAGGGTGATCGAACGGCAGTGGTGTACATGAGGGGCAGTGACTGTACCACAACTGGGATTCGGTGAACATGGCTGGCCAGCTTCGTTGCTCCCTGCAGGCTCAGAGGGCTGGATGGAGGCGGCGGCACAGAGTGCAGAATGTGCAAATACGGCTGACCTCTCACCCCGGTTCCAGGGGCGACCAGAGGGCCTGGCGTGAGCACCGACGAGGCTGAGGTGATAACCGACGGAGAGGAGGAGGAGGAGGATGACGACGATAACGAAGATGGGGAGAAGGCGGATCTGAGGGGGGATGATGATGAGGTCGCGGTGGGGGCGGCGGATGAGGAGGAGAAGGAGGAGGGGCGGGGTTTGTTGATTGACAGGTCGACCGGCTCGGTCTGTGTGTGGAAGTGCAGGTCGTGGGCGAGCAGGTCTTCTGGGGGTTCGGGTTTAACTCTGCTGAGGAAGAAAGGGACGCCGTCCATCGCAGAATAAGGGCGCACTTTGGGTGACTGTGGGAGCAGAAGAAGGAGTCACATTAGATTTCATTCATTTTAATGGCACACCAATGCAGAGAAAAGCTAGAAAAAGTGAAACCATATGCCTAAATTAGACAGATTTTTGTCACTGAAATGTTCCACTTATTCCACGAGGTGATAGGTTGAGGAAGACTGCAAAAACTCTAAATCTTACCAAGTCTATTTGTCCTATTTTTAGTCAAAATGTCTCATCCCACTTGATTTAAGATAAATTCAATTAACAAGTGACATTTCAGCAGATGGACGGACAATGCATCTTAAATATCCTGTTAAGTCAAACAATCTTGAAATTATCTTGTTTTGAGTTGGACTTTACAAGAAAATTCAAAATAAGTTTAATACATCTCAAATTAAGAGGTTACATGAAAGAAAGCATCTATTTTTGAGTGAAAACCACTATTTTTTTTTAGCATATCTGGTTTATTTTAAGACACCTAAGCTTGACAATCCTGGTCAAATAGAGCTTAAAATAAGTTTTTCCAGCTAATTTTGAGATCTCAATATTCTAAATATCATATCTTATTTCAAGAAATCTTACCAAGACATTTTTCACTTGTTCTATTGGCAGATTTTTGATTTTTTTTTTTCCCACTTATTTCAAGGTAAAACTTCCTGGAAATAATTTTTTTCCTTGTTTTGAGAGGGGCATTTTTTCCAGTGAATTAAGGTCAAAGATGACTGTAAATGTGGAAATATTTAATATACACCATAGAGGTAAACACAGTGACTTTTATACAGGAAGATCAGCTAATATCTTCATGTTCATTCAAGCATTCAGCTCCATCTATGAAATTTTTCTCAGTTAGCATGATGTCATACGCAGATGAAACGCAGGAGTAAAGATAGTGTCTCACACACTCGCCTCCTTTCACTCTTTCTTTCTTTTTCTCTTGGCGTGGGCTGCACTCTCTCTGTCTCTTTTCTTTTCCTGCTGTTTTCCATGACTCCCACACGAACGCAGCTCTCTTGGCTCCCCTCGTATCTCTCCTAAATCTCCTTTGTGACGGTGGAAAAACATCATATGGGCTCAATTTCCTGACCGTCTCTCTCTGTCTCTCAGCGATGGGCCTCCTAAGGCCAACGCTGGTGGCTCGGTGTATCCCTCAGCACATCTTTCACTTAACACCAAGCAGACTGTAACACAACCGCTCCATCTGTCCGCACAAGTTTCAGGAACCTGTTTACTCGGAAAAGAAAATAGAGGACACACACGGTGGAGAAACGGACGCTGCTACTATTTGTTTCTCCCAAACTTTGGCCCATGTTTGATACCACGATCTCTGCTCTGATGTCGAATTAGCCGACTTACATGCGATGTAGCTGATCTGGACTTACTGTGGGAGGGGTGCTACAGTCACAGTGGAGTTTTTCAGACGCTGAGTCACTGTTAGGGGCCATCGGGGACTAAGTACATCCAGGAGTTTTACTTATCAAAGAGGGACGGCTCATTAAAGTTAAAAATTTTAACTCAAACAGCAGCTGAGGCAGAATTGAAAACAACTAAAACATTCTGCACTGTGGATTTTCATCCTCACTTTTTGTTTTTGAGCCTCACATTTCTTTCCCCTTATGTAATGCTGACCGAGACTCGATCTGTGGTGAATTACGAATTTTTCTGACTCGTGTGTGTGTGTGTGTGTGTGTGTGTTCTTTTATGTAGTAGCCTACTATTTTTACTCCAGACTTGTATACTCGTTTTCAGCCTACAGGAAATGTTACGACCCCATGAATCAAAAAAAAAAAAAAAAGAAGCCTCTCACTGTGTAACTCCTCCTCGGTTGGAAAACAAACCCAGGCCCATGAAATACGCCCTCTGATGACCTCTGGAACTTGGTGAGGTTCAGGTCAGGGTCGATGGTGTCATGTCAAGATTCGTAGAACATTACGATCTGGTTTGTATACACCACCCACCATGCATTTGCAGTAGGGGTCCTATAGCACTTCTGGTAGCTGTTCTTTAGGGGGAAACATTTTAAGTGGTTTAATTAAGGCTTTTTTTATACAATACACAAGTTTAAAGTGCAGTATAGCAACTTTAAAAAGCTCGAGCCAGGTCGTTGTGAAGAAAATCAATGACAATCCCTCGAATCAATCACATCTTTTTCATCAAAACTCTTTTTTTTTTTGTTTGCACAGTACAGTTTACATACTGACCCTTTAAATCCAATAGTTATAAAGTTATATTGACCAGAAAAAGCCTTTTGAGGTTGCTCTCAAAGAACCCGAGCTACAATAGGGATTCTGCCGGGACAACTAATCCCCCTTAATAAAGACATATGTACACGGTTATTAGATCTAATAAAGTCAATAATAGGACAAGCTTGAAGAGGAGGAGCTGGGAGCGCTGGGAATGGAAAACGGCATAAGGGGTGTCAGCAGAGTAATAGCGAGAAGTGTCAGGTTATAAAGGTCGCCTTGTACATCTGTATGATTGGATTTTATTTGTCATTTGGCAGCCAAGCAGCTAATGAATGAGCCACTGATGGCAAAGCATGAATGAAGCAGCTGATGCCAATCAGCTGATGTAAGCTCTACTTTGCTGCTCCGCCTGAACCAACGCAATGCTTCAGCTTTTTTTGTTTTGGAGTTATTTATCTACTCATACAGTCCACACAGGAGGTGCAGCATGAGAAGCACAACAGATTCAGTCATCTATGAGGGTCTATAAAGGATGCAATCAGGCGTAGCTCACCAGTATTTTGGTATCACCAGCAAGAACCAAACGAAGATTTTAAAGAAGTACAAAAACATGCATCAGGTCACATCCATGCACACACAAAACCTGCATAGACAACTGGAAGGATTCAAATCAAGTCTTTTCCATTAAACATACGTAAGGCCAAAAAAATGTGAATGAAAGGTTTTATCACGCCTAAGGGTGACTTTTAATAATTAAGTTAATGATCATGTGAGACTGACACCGAATTTAATACAGTTTAATAATACATATCAATGTATTTCCTTTGACTTAATCAGAGTCTCCATTGAAGCTCCTTGTTAGCAGAATCTAGATAATCAACACTGAGATTATCCTCATGTTAAAGAGCTCACAGTTCTGCTATCTACTGAGTCAAACATCTACTAGGAGGAACTTCCATCCATCCATCCATCCATCCATCATCTATACACCGTTTTATCCTCATGAGGGTCGCGGGGGGGCTGGAGTCTATCCCAGCTGACTTGGGGTGAAGGCAGGGGACACCTGGACAGGTAACAGTCTGTCACAGGGCTACATACAGAGACAGACAATCACACATTCACACCTACGAACCATTTAGAATCACCAATTGAAGAGGAACATTTCAAAAGAAATATCACATCCAGTAACTGTAAATATGTAAGTTTTTGACGTTTAATGTCCTCCCTGCTTCTCTTGCATCAACTCCTGATGCATTCTCTCCCAACAGCCTCGGGCTACCGTCCAACTGCTTTAGCACATGATCTCTGTGTTTCCATGTTCTGTATAGGAAGTGAGTGTCACAGCCTGCCTGGAGCTATACAGCCTGAAGCCTTCAAAGCCATTAGCTCCACTGAGGCTAATCTCACTGCTTTGGAAATATTCTCCTTCTCAGTAAGTGTGTATGCAGCATTAATAGTTCTCCCCGATGGTCAAAGACGTGAAAATACATCATGTGTCGACCACAAGTGTCACTGAAGTACTATAATATTCTCTGATTAACAAAACAGATGTGTTGCCCCAGTCCTGAACTCTGATTGGCTGGATCAAATGACACGACTGTCTGAAACTGAATTTTGAATTTGAATTTAAGCGCTAAATTTTTATTATTTATTACAGATAAGCTAAACTGTCCACAACTAAAAAGAATAACTAAAAGCTAAATGACAAACTAGAAATAATAATAAACAAACACAAGAGTAATAATAATCATAATAATACTAATAATCCCAATAATAATAGTTATTATTTTTATTTTTATTAAAATTGTTTACATTTTATATCTGCTTTTTAAGTTTGAAAAATAAACTATTAAAAAACAATTATAAATATTATCTAAATATATACTATATAAATAAACTATTATTATTATTATTATTATTATTAGTTTATTTTTCAAACTCAAATAATAATTATGATTAGTTTATTTTTCCAACTTACAATACAGATCTAAAATGCAAACTATTTTTGTTTATCTTTATCTAGTAAATACTAGAATTGTTATGTGCAACTAGGGAGTGAGTGACTTTTGCAGAATGGCAGAGAATTTAACAACAATAATACTAATTCTACAATTGTAACTTGGTTTTATCTTTGTGATTAAATCACAAAAAACTGCAATTTCAAGTTGATTAAGCAAAAGCATCAGGTTAACAGCAAAAACCCAAGACAAATAGCATTCGTTTACTTTGTCCAGGTTGCACAAATAAAGTTGCACCACGTGTTCTATTTAAATGTTCTCTTGAAATTGGAAAAAATAAATATTTCTGGTGTAACAATCTGTTCACATTTAACATGTCCTCTTCCTGTGGTGCCGGCCTCTCTGACCCACGCTGATCCCTGTTACTCTCTGTAAACTAGGTTAAGGCTGTTTCACTGACCAAGCAAGCAGTGCCAGTTAATTATGAACCACAAAGTCTGAAGTAATGTGAGGAAACATTTTCTGATTTAACACCAAGGTAACATTAACTTAACTGTAGGGAGACATGACACCTGCAGCAAAGCGCCTCGGTAAATACATTTAAAGACGACTCACTGTTTTGACTTGTGCATTCTCATTTCAGTAACAAAACAATCTGCTATCTCTTTATTTCAGTTTCATAGCTACACCACAACCATCAAAGTTAGGAACATAGTCATTTACAGTCCTCTCTGGCTTCTGTGCAAAAAAAAAAAGGAGGGGGGGACACTTGTGTGGAAAGGTCAAATCTACAGATATGCAAAGAGTTACACAACAATGCAAAACAGAAACCTAGTTGCATTTTGGGGTCATGTTCTCAAACACATCTCACCCGGCAGAGATGGAAAACTGAAGCCACCCCCACTCTCATTCTGACATATACAAGCACTCAGATATGCGCTCAAACCTACACACACTGACACACGTAGAAAGAGCCGCTGCCTGCCTCTGTCCTCGTGCCATTGTCTTTATTAGGGGATACTGGTTAGCGGGGCAGATTTTCCAACCCCTTGCAGGCGAATTGTCTAACGAGGCAGACCATTTCCAGCAAGCCTTTGGCCCCACGCCACCCAAAATGAAGACCACATTTCTGCAGCAGCCTAAACTCTGTCTGTCTGTCTGTCTGTCTGTCTGTCTGTCTGTCTGTCTGTCTGTCTGTCTGTCTGTCTGTCTGTCTGTCTGTCTGTCTGTCTGTCTGTCTGTCTGTCTGTCTGTCTGTCTGTCTGTCTGTCTGTCTGTCTGTCTGTCTGTCTGCCGTCTAAAAGGGAAGCTCGGTCTGTTAGGGCGAGATTGGATCTCAGTGCACTTCAAAGCTGTGTGGGCTACAGCGCTCACATCCTGTCTGTGACTGACATCACTACGCCGAGAACGATTTCAAACCCCAGGCATTAGGTAGCGGTGCAGGATCACAGCTCCCGAACCCTGGAGCACCAGCTGAGAGCAGGACACCCAGAAAGCAACCACCTGCTGCCCTCACCATCAGCCCCTTTAGATGTGAGGAGACCGATTCTTATCAACGCAGAGCACCTCCACGGCCAAACAATTCTCTACAAGACTTGAGATAACCCGATAGGCTATCAGCGGCTGGTATTTCTCTCATCCATCATGGGGTAATGCTCTCAGGGTTCATCTCAACAAAAAGTGCTCCCGGTGATGCATTAGGGGGTAAAGATATTATCGATACGTTATGAATGGAAATCGATAATAAGTGAACACTAATTCATCATGATTACAAATATTAAGTGGCCTGCACCCACTGCACACACAGCTGTGGCAGGAACACAGAGCCCTTGTAACCTAGCAACAGCTTCACCATAACAAGACCACTTTATTTCTAGGTACGTCAGACCAGAGAGCACTGATACAGTATGTGGGCCATGAAAAGCTTGCATGAGGTGGCTCCGTTTTACCTAACATGGTCAACACACACAGATTAATTGAACGTTGAACTTAAAAAAAACAATGTGAATTTTAATTACGCAACGTGGCCTTTTGGGTAAAACAAACTCATCACAAACCAAGTGTTTTCGGTGGAAATTTAACCGCCACTCGCTATAGTGACGAGCTCCTCTGTGTGACAAATTCGTATAGAGTGATAGAAGCAACACAGAGGTGACGGCGAGATCTGTGAGAGAGCAGAGGCAAGCGTGAGATACAGTAGAGGAAGAGGAGAATCTGTGATATTTGTGTGCAAGAGGGAGATTGTTCATGTGTGTTTGTGTGCGAGAGCCTGACAAAGGGGAGGATGAAGGGAAATGGAGGGACGTAACGAAGCAGGAACAGACAGAGATAGATAAGATTTAGAGTTTCCCATGCAACCCTCCTTCCCCAGAGCAGTGACTACATCTGCGTAATCACCCCCAGCCAGCACTGGACTCCGCTGGCCCCAGTCACCTCCCCAAAAGACCCCAGTGCATTCCTGCTCCAGCTGTGGCTCTCTTCCTCCTCCTCCTCCTCCTCCTCCTCCTCCTCCTCTTCTTGGTTCTTCTCTTCTAACTACCATGCTCTCCGACCACTCCTCTTAGCCCCCAACACTCACTCTCTCAGTCACTCACTTGCTCAGGCCTGGGAGTGATTATCGGCCCATTGCCGGGAGGAGGAAAGAAGGAAGGGAAAGGAAAAGGAGGAGAAAAAAAGAGAAGAGAATTGTCTGGAAAACAACTGCTCTCTTACCCCTTGTTCCGATTCCAGGGGCTCAGCTTTGACTCGGACTGCAGGCATTCCGTCAAGCATTAACATCCTGTTTCTTAGGCTGCCTGTAAAGGAACACAGAGGAGGTGTAAGACGGGTGTTTTAGCATGACTAAGCAGGTCCCACACTCAGTTATTCACACACGGACATCTACAATGTTGTGCTTGCACCCACTGAGAAGTAAACACGTCAGAAATAGACAGGAATTCATGTTTATGAATCGTCAGAAGCTGACAGACAAAAGATGCACATAAACTGTGTAAACTCAGCGAGGGCACAGCATGACTCCCTCCTCTCCATAATAAAGATTTTCAATTGCCTGGTGGGCTGCTGCGGGGCTAATAACACTTCATAACGCTGAATAAAATCCTCTTAAGACTTCAATGGAATACAAACACGCGCTTTGATACAGTTACTCAACAGCATCAGAACAGCCAGACGGACACCAGAGTCTCCACTGTGACCACCAATATAAGGAAAAAAGAAATGTCACTTGGAATATTTTACACTTGTGAGAACACACAGCCACACTTTGGATACTTTTTAATATTCATCCGTCCCTCCTTCTAGATCTGAGCACAGCGTCCTGTGAAGTGGGCAGCGGTGCCCGTCTCCTCAGCTCCATGCTGTGGCTTTAAGAGGGATAGTCGGACGGAGCCAATGACAACAATGCATGTTCCGTATCCCTCAGCTGGGGCCGACCTGAGGTAACCCTCCCCTCTTATTATTTTAGCAGCAGTACATGGAGGAATGCAAGCAAGGCCAATAGATTCTAAACATCTCTATTACTCTCCGCTGTTGGCACCGGCGCCAGGGTTTGTGGCCCAATCGCTACAGTCAGCAGCACCGGGACCATCGTGACCATTATTATTCTGAGGAGAGAAAAAAGCTGAGCCAGTGATGAATGACATATATTATCTCCATGTAGCTGGATGCCTGGCTATCTAATTATCAGAAGACAAGCATCTACTGTATGTGGAATGGCCTTTGTTTTTGTTTTTTTTACTCAGCAAAAAAAAACATTTCTTTAAAAATTGTCAGAGCAAAACTCATTCAATGCCACATTATTGTTCCTGTACCTCTCAGATTCTCAAGCAAAAGGAAGAAGAAAAAAAGGCTAATCCTGACTGTGTGTGTGAGGGAGGCAGAGAGAGAAGGGAGGATTTACTCCCTCAATCTGCAACCCCCCAGATCTCGCCTCTCAGGTCTAAGTCCCTCAGGTACCCTGGCTGTGCTGCTATTGTATTGTTGTTCAGGATGTCCTTCGGCTTCAGGTCTTGGTAGGCCCAGATAGCGTTGCCATAGTAACGGCTGGGCGGGTGGAGTTGCAGCCTCAGTCCAGCCTCGAGCCATGTGTTGAGGAGAAGAAGAGAGACGAGTGCACCGAGAGAGGCACAAAGTGAGGTTTGTTTTTCTCCAGGATGACCATCGTTCCGACAAATTCAAGAAAAACAAATACAGATTTCTCCACGTCAAGTCTGAACTGTCAAAAGGAGCCTCAAAAAGTTTACCCTCTCCAGGCTCATTTGTTCTTTGTTCCTTAACCACACATTTCAATTCTATCTTTCACACTTCTTGAAAGCAGCACCCCCACCTCATGTGCCTGAAGTCCGGTTAGTCCGGCAGGTCTGTGATCACCTTCCTAATGAACTGGCCTGCAGGAGGCTATTCAAAGGAAATCAATGGCTAGTGCGTACTTCTGCTTGCGACTGTAATGACCAAAGCCCTACCAGCAGCGAGGGGCCTAACACTGAGTAATGAGCCAACAGAGGAGCGCTGTGCATCGAGGAGTTCGTGTCGAAAATACTTTGACTGAGGTCAACTGTCAAATGCATTTGCTCCCGGGGTAGGATCACCTCCACCGGTTAGTACACGAAGACGACAAATCAAGAAGATTAAACAATAAGAACAAAGATTGAGCCTGAAACGACGGGAATTTGCTCGAGATGAAGAACCGATGTGCATCCAGCTTTCTCTATCACTAAATTTGGTGTGCTGGCGGCAGGCAACCAGCAGTGTGCTGTCCATCAGCAGTATGAGGCACTGTGTGTGGGAGACGGAGAGAGAGGGAGGGGGTTAGAAGGAAACAGGGTAGATTAAGATCACCTTTCCATTTGCTGCACTCTGAAATGAAATGGCCATCCCAGGTGTGTGGGGGAGTGAGATGGAGAGAGGAGGGCAGTGGAGTGTTGAGGCATCTCATTTCTCCCTCCCACAGACCCTCCCGTCCCTACCAAAATCCCTCGGAAAGAAAAAACATAAAGGACAGTAAAGGGAGCAGGTGAGGACTGAGGCCAGCTTTAACAGCAAAAAAAAAAACAGCTCCAAATGTACATCTCAGTCTTTTCTGCTCTCTTTGTTTTCCTGTTTGTGTGCCTGTTAATGCATTTCAAAGTATGAACTGAAACTCCCACTACATATCCACATCCATGACCTCAAACCCGGCATCTCTCGGCTCGCTGACAGCTATTGATGGCTGATGGCTGACTGAGGCAGCAGCGGCTAGCTGGAGACGAGGAATAAAGGCCGGATGGACTGCGCTGGATCGAACAGAGGTGAGAAACCTCTCTAGAAAATCTCTGACCTTCTGAGACTGAATGTTGACTGGTGGCATCATCCATTTGACTCACAAATGTCAAAAACAACAACAAAAAAAAAATCAAAAGAAAAGCTTTTAAAAATTCCAACATGCCCGTGCTGTGACATGACTTCTAAGATCCCAGTATGCTGACAGCATTATGAATCAAATGTAGATGGATTGTATTTAAGTTCATTGTTAAGTACTGAGATGTACCGAGCAGTCTGATTGGCAAAAAATAAAAAAACAAAAAGCACAAAGGTGTGAGTTGGTGTAGTGGGTGGTGAGTTCATGTTCTCTCAGCACATGCGAGTGTGAAAACAGATCCCGTTTAATACTGTCTCTAGGTGTTAGCGAAGCGCACTTTTTGTTCAGATGAAGTTAGACTTAAACAACCTCATGAATCCAGATTTAGTATCTGCCTCTGAGTGTGTAGTGCCCCTGCTTTCTCTCTCTTATACTGTAAGTGGACAAACTTGCACACATATGCACAGGGAAACATCGCACACCCTGAAACACAAAGCAACAGACGGGCCCTGCCAGCGCTTTGTTCCCATGTCGAGCGCCCAGAGCAACTGGGTGCATCTGTGTCACAGAGGCTGGACCTGCTGCCACGGAAAAGAGGAAAGGAAGGGAAGGGAGAGGAGAGGGCGCAGTGCATTGTGGGAGATACACGAGGAAGGATTAAGGAAGGTGATAGCGACGGAAGTGAGCGAGGGTCGGGGGGTGGGGTGGGGGCGGTGGCTTGTTGAAGAGTTGCTGGCAACAGCAGCGGTTGGGGAAGCAATCAAGGGGAGTTGAAGGGGTTGGAGGGGGGAGGGAGGTGGTGTTTAGAGGGGGAGGAGGAGGGAGTTAAAGAAGCTAGAGAGGGTAGAGAGGGGATATGGACCCGAGCCAAGGCCCGGTCGAGCGCAAAGCACACGGTGCAAGAATGCCAACAGACCCCCTCCCACCCGGTCCTCTAACCAAAGAGAGCAGAGAAAGAGAAAAAAAAAAAAAGCAAGAGAGGAAAGCAGCAAGGAAAACATTTTAAAATGTTGCAAATCAGAAACAAATGGTGCCACAAGTGCAAAATGCATGACAAAAAACTGAAAAAGGACAGAGCTGTAGGTGATGTGAGATGAGCATTTCCTGTGTTTTGTCTGTCGCTGGCCTCTCTGCTGCAGCTCACTTCCCTCTTCGGTGCCCCTGGACACCCTAATGTGACACACTGGCCCGATAACCAGCCTGCAACTCACCAGCACAATACTCCATTTCCTCTGTTTTCCAGTCACTTTTTGAAGAGCAGTGAAAGCTGAGTACATTCACGACACTCTCATTAGAAAAGTAATGAAGAAAGCGCTCGCTAGACAACGGCAGCCGGCTGAGTGACACTTTAGAATGTCCTTGGAAAGTAAAGCTTTCCTATATAGTTATTAAAAACCATGCTGATCTTGTTTGCTAGCAGTGTAGACACAATAGAGTTCCAGCTGGATCACAGCTGACTTTTCAATCTAAACCTCATGTTAAAGCTGTGTCTGCTCATGACCTCATCTTGTTGGCCTAATTCTGCTTTTGAGAGCTGAGTAACTGCACCCAGGCAAATAATGGCACTCGGTTTGGTTCAAGGTTTTAAAGGTTTGAATCTTCATCCCACTCGGCGTTCATCTGCAGAGTCAAGGTTTGTTAAAATCCATCCATTATCTATACACCGCTTAATCCTCACTAGGGTCATGGGGGGGCTGGAGTCTATCCCAGCTGACTCAGGTGAAGGCAGGGGACACCCTAGACAGGTCACCAGTCTGTGGCAGGGCTACATATAGAGACAAACAATCACTCTCACATTCACACCTACGGGCAATTTAGAATAATCAATTAACCTCAGCATATTTTTGGACTGTGGGAGGAAGCCGGAGTACCCGGAGAGAACCCACGCATGTACAGGGAGAACATGCAAACTCCATGCAGAAAGATCCCGGGAAAGCCGGGACGCGAACCAGGGATCTTCTTGCTGCAAGGAGAAAGTGCTAACCACTACACCACTGTGCAGCCCGGTTTGTTAAAATATATATTAAAAAAACACACAAGTCCTGCTATAAACACAGATTGTTTTTGCAACAAAAAGTACCATCAGGCGGTTTTAAAGATAACTTTTATGGATTTTAGAGCTCATATGTAGCTTTGACAAGTTGTTAGTTGGTGCTGCATTGGGTTTTTCTCCATACAAGATTTAATGAGGAGGTGCTCTGTAAGAGGAGCAAGTGGAAACTCCAAATATGGCTGACTTGAGCTGCCACTGTGTGTTTTTACTTCCTCTGTTAACACAAAACCTAAGGTGAACCTGAGGTGAAAGGAACGCTGAAAATCAAAGCACCAAAGTACCAAATATCCTCACTTTAAGTCCCTGTGCACTAAAGCATACATTTCCCATGATGCAACCAATGCATTTTTTGTCAGCCCCTACCTGCCTGGTAGGTTTGCAACTTTTAAGTCTATGTTTGCAATTTGAAACACATTTTTGGTCATAAATTTGCCTCAAACACTGAAACATATCATCAGGGCAAACACTGTCAGCCGTGACAAAATTCCCACAGAGGGCACAGAACAAGTGTTTTCACAGAGTGAGTCCCCGTGATGAGTTAACTGACCTTTAAGAATAAAACTAGCGGAGTTCCCCTTTAATCACTTTCTACAGCCAAGCGGCACGTACCAGGTAAACAGTGTGGATGCTGTTTTTGTTGTGTGTCTGTGTGGGCCAGGTGGGGATGCGTGTTTTCCCCTCAGAGTTCACTCCTGGGTGTACTGACATGGACATAGTCTTGCTTTTTTTTTTCTTTTTTAATCATTCCTGGCACTCTGTGAATGGTCTCAGAATTTCCATTTCATAAGCCGTATTTTCCTTGGCAACTACAGCAAGCGAACGTCTTTTTGGATGTTTCTGGGACATTTTTGAACAGAGCTCAAGAGAGCAGAGTGCTGCTACCTCTCTGCTCATAAAAGCGTGGACTTTCTGTAACTGCCGACATTCACAATGGCATCAGACAGGCAGCTTGTATGCACTGCCCTTAAAAATAAAGAGAGGAGCGAGGGGGGGAAAAAGAAGTTCCCTTTAGGGTGAAAAAACCCTTAAAAATGCACTCAACTGATGCTTCTTACCTCAAAACACCCTGCCCATTTCCTCTGAGAACGTATCAGTTCCACAGAGGAAAAACACAGCTCTCTTTAGGAACACAGCTATAAATAGACAGAACACACTTATCATATGTTGCATGACTTCATCTCTGGGACGTACAGCAAACCTCGGTGAACTTATCAGGTCTCGCAGATTCAAAAATGAAATTCAGTGAAATGACGAGCAGATACTAATTTTATACCCTAAAGAGAGCAGCTGAGGACTGAATCTGTCCAGCAACAAAATATGGCATTGACACTCTCTCTCTCTCATACTGACTCATCACTTAATGAATATGCCTTGTACGACCATCCTTGAGGCTTGTTGTGAAGAGAATATTATTGATGAAATGCTCATGAAAAAATAAATAAAACCTATGTACGAGAAAAAATAAAAGTAGATACTGTGTATAATAGACAGCTCCAAAGACTGGACACCAAAACCATTTGCACGGGTTGAATGTAGATGGCAAAGGGATGAGTATTGATTTCATCGAGCCGTGTGTCAGAATACATGTCAAGCTCCATTGTGGTGAAAGCCGGCTTCGAGAAAAACCTCATACTCGTGTGCATTTGAAGAAGAAGAGCCACACTGAATTATTACAGTCTTCTGTGAGGTTTCATAGAACTTATCTTCTAATCAAATGGAGTATTTTGTGCAATTGTGTAATGTTAAGGTTAAAGAAGCCTGAGTTCATCAGGTTTGATATGATATCTGATGTGGAACAATGTAGCGTGCCAACTTTTTTCTTATCCCTACACAATGACTTCATTATCCTGGTTCCTGTATGTATGAAATGCAAAAATGTCCCTTTTTATACAGTATGCATTACAAACTGGACTCTCTCTAACAGCAAGAGCAACTAAACAAAGTCAGATAAGTACAATATAATGTGTGTGTGTGTGTGTGTGTGTGTGTGTGTGTGTGTGTGTGTGTGTGTGTGTGTGTGTGTGTGTGTGTGTGTGTGTGTGTGTGTAATTGTATTACTCAGGCGGTGGGGGACATAAATCCGTTCACGCTGTCACATTGTGGACACACACCTCCCTTTTGGGGACAAAAAACAAGTCCCCAAAACATAAATCACATGAAGACTTTGTTGGGGGAAGTTTCCATGAAAACGAATGGAAGTCAAGGCGATGTCCTCTGAAGCGATGGAAACACGATTGTGTGTGAGAGAAAGAGCAGTGAACTCGTGTTGTTCTTGCCTGAGCCAGGGAGCTCAGCACCTGAGAGGAAACCAGCTCCATTTATAGAGAGTTGACACCCATGTAAATACACAGACCACACACACAACACACACACACACAGACACACACACAAACAACACGAGCACTAGCAAGGCCCACGGAAGTTCCCATATTCTGTTGGATTGCCCTTGGGTCCTTGCTATTTCTGCCAGGGGCAGGGGGATCCTGTGTCAGTAATCCTGTCAGGATGAGGGGGATGAGGTCTCCGGATGTAGCTCAAGTCCACTGCCTTCACCAGCGCACACGTATACACAGACACACACGTGAAAAAAATGATTTGCAGGAGCATGTTTCTGAGCAGAAACCACGTACGACGGTGGTTTGTCACCACAAAAAATGCACAGTTTGAAATGAAACATGCTCAAGCAGTGGCATTAAACACCTAAGCATGTGGCATAATGGCACTGTCACACACTAAAACACATTAATTTCACCCAACTACATGACAAACCAAAACAAGTTATGCAACTAACAATACTTTAACCGCATGCTGTACTGTATGTCTCTGGTGTCTCTTGTTAAGTGTGTCAAATGTTACCCAAAAAAAAAACATCACCACCCTCTAAAATATATGGTTTTCAATCACTCTTTTGTGAATTTTGTCTTTTTCTTTTTTTCTGTGACTGTGTCATTGTGAAAGATCCCCACCTCCACCATCACCACCTCCGTCCCTTCTAGGTCTTGTGAAACTGTGGGAAATGAAGAAGCTGTTTATTCTGAGAGGAAACACTCAAAGCGAAAAGAAGAGTCGGTCGCTGTCTGGTTCGTCTGTGTCTCCGTCTGTGTGTCAAATGCACTTCTTATAAAGCTGACTTCCTGAGCCCCGGCTCTGTTCTACAATCTGGCTAACACTCGCACGCGCACGCGCACGCGCACGCGCACACACACACACACACACACACACACACACACACACACACACACACACACACACACACACACACACACACACACACACACACACACACACACACCTCGTGACCTCTGAGTGCACTCGCAATGAGCGATATTTATCTTAGATTCGGAGACAGACACGCATACACATAAACTCTCTCTCAATATTGCAGCTCTGCCCATGAAAGAGGAATATGGATACCCATTCAACACAAACAGCCACCCACATACACCTACAGTATGCACACACAAACCATGCACAAATACACACGCACTCCTCCACAGTGCTCCAGAGAGAGGTAAACAGAAGAGTCTGACATCCTCTTGCATCATGTGCCTCAAATGCAGCAGAGAAACAGCTAAACAAGCTGTGACCGTGACAGCTCTAAAGTGAGGTGGCATTACTCAACTGAGCTCCGACTTCCAAGTCAAAGCAATTTGTGACACCATTCTAGACAATTTATGCCCAATTGAAGATAAATTTTGATGTAATTATGGGAAAGAATAAGTTAAACATTCAGCAGGAGGTGCTGGATTGAAATCGGCGTTAAGGGAAACCGCAAACACACGCCGCAAAGCAGCTCCTGAAGAGCCGGTTTACTATGAGGTCTTCTTGCTTCAACATAATCCGATGACCTCTTAGAAACACCACACACACACACACACACACACACACACACACACACACACACACACACACACACACACACACACACACACACACACACACACGCACAGAGTCACTTGCCACAGTAAATGCAGTACGGTCAGTGGCTGTGCATCTAAAATAGCCTCTGACACAAAAACCTCACTTGTACCAAAGGAGGGGGAGGTGGAGCCGAGCGAACCAGGATAAACGTGTGGAGCACTTGGCACAGCCGCACAGAAAGATACTGAAATATTCTTTTGCATGTGAAGTTTGCACACGAGAGAGAGAGGAAGAGGTTTGCTAGATCAATAATAAAAAACATGCATGCAGCGACTCAGTACCAGTCTCTTCTTTACTCTGAGCTCAGGTTGAGGTGACCACACTGCAGCACTTGGTAGTCACCTCAAAGCTGCATCAGGGGCACAATTTAGAGAAAAACTGGTGATTATTTCTAGCTGGAAACCAGTAAAAACAGAGAAAATTAGCAGAATAAAAGCCCGTGAGAGCATGTTGTGAAGGTATAACCAGCAGCTGAATCACAGTATCCAGTCAGTGCTCCTCTCATGCTGAGGTTACAGCTGCTTCTACATACTGAAAAACGAGGGTCAGAGTGAAACTCTGCTCTCATCTTCCGCCCTAACAGGGAGGTGGGATGCATTATATTAGCATCCTCACACCACCACCACCACCACCACCACTACCAGCAACCACATACTTTCACCCCCCTCTCTCTCCCTAAGGGATGACAGTACACTCCTGCCCTAATGGGGAATTCTCTGAGTAGCCTTTTATCCCCCCAGGCTCAGATATATGTGTAAGTGCTTGTGTTCCGACGTATACGCCTGAATGCGATCCCACCCCCCCTGCCCCTAACATATGCACTGTGTACATGCTACTCACAATGGCTCGTCTCCTGAATGCATCACGGCACTGGTGCACTCACATGCACTCTCACAGATCGACCTAGATGTTTTACAATAACCGTACAATGCAAGAATGCAGAGGCACCGACACACTGACTCATCTACGGTATCTACTGTAAACAACTCACGGTGAAATAATATCAGCTCAAACACTTAAACACACACTTATTTTTTCCTTTCTCTTCTCTTTGCCCTTTTTTTCTCACTTGATATCGCTTGTCATACAAACAGTGGCGGGCGCACACACGAGCTTTTTTCCTTATGTTTAATAGCCTCGCTTCTTGATGCAGCATCACAAAGAGCCAACCCTATCTAACCTTACTTTATGCTGACACAACCAAATCTGCCCCGACGCGCAGCACATGGAAATAGACAATAACGGACCAACCAAAACATTCCAACACACTGACACTTATTGCATCAAATGTGCGCAGTTATTTTCTGCTCACCGAGTTTTTCCCCTTGGTTTGACCCATCCCAGCTCTCCAACTCCACTCAATAAAAAGCCAGCAGCTGTGTTTACCTCTATTACTCATCTACTTCACTTCGATTATTTTACCTCTCTTTTTTAAGCCGTTACTGTACCATGTTGATACCTGGTCGCAGCGGCTAATTGAGAGGAGTTTAGGCCCATACTATGAGCCTAAATCCAGCTGCGTGGAATGCCACAGGCCTCCTAAATGGTTTCCACATGCTGTTTGCATAATTTCCCCCTCCTAACAGTTGACCTACAGTACAACGGTAAACAAAGTTCACAGTGATCCGTGCAGCATCTTTACGCAGGTCTGCTGAAACCATCTGCACCGAGGTTAAAGAGAAGCAGCCCCCCACAGATTCTGTAAAGGGAAACTCTTTCTGTTGAACAAAAAAAAAAAACTGCACAGAAATGGTCCAAAACACTGTGAAAATGCTGACTTCAAATGCTCTTCCATCCTCTTTTCTTGGCTTCCTTCCTTCAGTTAACCAACCATATTTGGCTAAAGTAAAATTACACACTAGGTTGAGAGAGGAAACGTAATCGCAGATAGACAGGCCTTCCCTTGACATACCTTTCCATCCCGGCCATGGAAACACGTTGAGCAACGTTAAAGTGGAGTCTGGGGGCAAAGCTCTGTTAAATGAGTCACTTCCAGTAAGCACTGAGTGTGCTACTCTAGGAATGGTGTCTTTACTCAAAAAAAATAAAAAACTTCGATCAATCCGCTGGTTAGACTTCCAATAAGTACTTTATTTTGTTTTGTTTGTTGAGTTTTTCTTTCTATCAGACAGAGAAAAAAACCTGGTTGCTCTGCAGTAGCTTTAACAATAATAGACTCTTTATTCAGCAGAGCAATGCGGCAAAAATTCTAAATACTCACAACGATGTTTTACAAGCTGTAATTACTCATTGTAGGTCTTTTTTTTTCACTATTTACACTATCAACCTCAGAGTCACTGGCTGTTGCACAATACTTTCCATGCTCTCTCTCTCTCTCTCTCTCTCTATTTCACTCCATCACTAAACACACATGTTGCAGCACTCCATGTACACCCTTAACTCAATTTTGGTAAACAAACGTGGGCTTGGACACTCGGGTCGAAGGTTGAATCCACAAGAGAAAACGCAAAGGGGGGGAAAGAACATTTTGTCATCTTCTGGCATGATGAAATAACAGCACAGGGAACTGAGCTCACAAACATCACCTACAAATACTATTATTATTTTTATGTACTTTTTCACCCACAACAAGTTCAACACAACTACTATCCAGAGTGAAACGGTCATATTTTTGTCTTTTACGCGTGATGTTGACATGCTATGAATGTGTGCTTCGTGGTCAGTCCACTGTGGTTGAGAGTCCTGGTTTGACAGCTCTAGAGAAAAGACACCACCTTCATAAACACAAACCCACAGAGTAAATGTCTCTCTAATTTCCCTCTCTCCCCCTCTTTGGCCTTGGCTTACAGTTAGGGACCCACACGAACCCAGCCATACAGTGCACTGCAGTCCATCTGCAATCAATGATGATACACTCCATAGCACCCACGTGGATCAATGAGCAGTCAGTCAATACGGCAGCAGTTAACCCAGCTGATTAGGGGGTAATGCGGGGAATTTCATCCCCCTGAATGAGAATTTGAGCCTACGCGCCGTTAACGTGAACAAACCGGAGTGCCGTGCTTCTTCCTGAAAGATTCAATCTGTCAACACAGGCCCCAATTTGTACGTTGTGATCTGTGGCTGACAGGAGATGCCTTTAGTCGGGGAATCCTGCCGGGCAATTAAGTGTCCTGGGCAGAGCCGCCTTGATGGACAGATAGAGTCTGTCCATCGGTGATTGGCTTTTTAATTGAGTCTCCCCCACCTGTACTGATCTCTATCATAAGCCCCTGGACCGTGTCTTGAGGTGGGGGTTGAGCCATGGAGGAATCAGAGGAGGGAAACAGCCAGAGGTGTGAGATGTAAACTGTTCATAAATACATCAACAAACACCCAAAAACAACAAGTAATCATTTTAAAGTGACAAAACTCTCTACTGTTTGTTTAGTATTAAGCCTGTGGCCATTCAGGGACAAATAAGGAAGAAGTGTGATGTTATCAGAAAGTGGAAAAAATCTGCACTAAGGCTGCAACTAATGTTTATTTTATTGTCGATTAATCTGTTGATTATTTTCTCAATTAATCAAATAGTTGTTTGGTTTATAAAGTGTCAGAAAAAAGGCACAAAATGTTGATCAGTGTTTCTCAAACCCCCAATATGACGTCCTCAAGTGTCTTGTTTTGCCCACAACTTAAAAATGTTCCATTTATTGTCATAGATGAGTAAAGAAACTACGTACTATTTAGTTTATTTTTCAGGAAAACTGCTACTCAAACTAATAAATTGATTGTGAAAATAGTTGGCAGTTCATTTAAAGGTGGATAACTTGTTAAGTGACCACTGCAGCTCTAGTCTGTAAAGGGAGACACTTGGGGCGGACGGAGGGGCCAACAAAATGACTTTAACACAGAAGAAAGGCATTTGTTTTGTATTTCCTACTGAAAATCGACTCATTTGTTGTGTAACTTTAGCCTGGTGATTATTATTGTAAACAAAACAATGGATAACCTCTATGACAAAACAGTCAACATGACCTTTCACATAATCTAACCAAGGATATCAATGTTGGGTTATTTTAGCACAGAGACATGTTGCAACTTATTTAAGATGCTTCACTTTTTTCCAAGTCAAGCAATTGCATCATCATTCATAAGCGCCTCTCACACTCGTGTGATTCTATTTTCGGCTACATAGATCACTGAAACCGTTACTGGTTCAAGCTGTTGCACTGAAGTCAGGAAAAAAACAACACGAGTGCCATTAATAAAGTTAGTAGCTTCAGCCGGGAGAGAGAATTTGCACCAAAAAATATTGTTTCTGTAGCTTTTTACTCTCTTCTAATAAGCTTTCAATGAGGAAATAATGTACTCTGTATCACTGCTGAGCTGTCAGTGATGCTCTCAATCCCAGTGATTATTCATTATCATTATCCAGCGCTGACTACGACACTTTGACCTCAGACGTGGTTCAACGACGCCGCAATTAACATGAAAGTATTTTTCAGTATTTTGTATCTTGTTGTGATAATATGTAGTCTGACGCTGTTCACTAGCTTCTCCAGTTTGGTCACCAGCGAGTGCACATATCCGTGTGTTATGAGGAGATCCATCTTCACCGTTAATGTGCAGCATAGAGAGTCGACTCCACACGTGTGATAATATCATTCACGCACAGGCAGAAGGCCCCTTTTGTAAATGGATTTAAGTCAGAGCGAGACTTTAAATGGGCACTAATCTCCCTCCCTGAACATCCAGGAGCTGCAGGGGGTCTCATCTGCACACACTCCAACATAAACCCACCACCCACCCCCACTGCTTCCTCCTATGCTGTATGTATTTACTATTTACGGGTGAATGAGACCTCACTTAAACAGCACCAAACACCCTCTGGCTGACACACAGTTCCAGGCGAGGCAGGGCCCCCTCCACGCCGCCAGGGTAAAGTCACAGAGGTCAGTGCTTAGTTTCCACATCAAACCCAGGAGCAGAGAGCAGAGTCTCATCCCTCCCTCCTCCTCTTCCTCTCCCACCCTCCCACTCTCTCTTTTTTTTTTTACCCCCCACCCTCTCCACACCCGCCTCCTCCTCCTCCTCCCCTTTGCTGGATGTACAAATGCCTTTGCTGTCAGCTCAGCCCTGGTCCCCTGTAATTGAAAATAACAGCCAAGGGCCAGCCCCCGGCCACTCTCCCCCAGCCTGGTGGCTCTCTGCCTCTGTGACAGCCACCCATCAATACCAATGACTATTACCCTGGAAGTGAGAGCGCTGCCGATGACATCCAAGACACCACCCCTGCAACACTCCCACACACACACACACACACACACACACACACACACACACACTAGTGTCCTTCCTCCGCTACCGAGCCTCATAATGTTTAACCCGTTGCTAACAGCCTCTGTCTCTGCACTGCTACATTAGGCTGCAACACAAGCACACCAATGCACACCCACACACACTTAAAGTCTCTAAAGACAAACTCTCCACAAGCAGCAAACTTTTTGTGTGTGTTTTCCCACTCTCTCCTATCCTCCGCTCAGACACTCAGTCCACAGCAGCACCATCTCTGCTCAGCTCATCTGTTTTCTCAAGTTGCTTTTGGACTTTGGGAGAGATTTTAAAACACGCCGGCTCTGGAAAAGTCCAGATGCCGCTCAGCCACTCAAGTAGTAGAATCACATTATTATTTTTTTTTTTTCATTTTCACACACATGACAGCTCATGAATCTGCATTGAGACTCGGTGTCCGGTCGGCACCATGCAGGGTCTCCTGTTTCCCCCCTCCTCTCCACTGACACACACCAAACACAATGCCATAGGTGATCTGAGTTGTCATCTTGCTTTGACGGAGCAATGACAGCTGAACGAAAACGCAGTGAACACAAGCACAAACCCCCAGCAACGTGACAAATGAAGCACACATAAGCAGCAGCAGCAGCAGCAGCAGCAGCAGAGGAACAGGACAAGAAAAACGCACAGACCTTGTCAGAAGCTGCAGAGCCGTGGAGACTAGGAGACTGTTTTCCTTCTCTACAGTCCTCTCTGTCTCGTCTCCTCCTCTCCCCTTCCTCTCCTCTTCTCTCCTCTCACTCTGTGTGTGTGTGTGTGTGTGTGTGTGTGAGTGTTTGTGATAGTGTGTGTGTGTGTGTGTGAGTGAGTGAGTGAGCAGCTCCCTCCCCTTCTGCCTCTCAGCTGCTCGGCTCAGGCAGTTCTCAGGAAATGAATGGGAGCGCACAGAGAACTGTTGTACTTGCAAATGACTTACCCCGAGTCACATGATCCGCTAAATGTAGGGTGGGCCGGTGGGTGGAGGCTTCATAAGCAAAAGGGAAGACAATATACTCTAAGCTTTAACAGCGTGCATCGAATTACATGGGGCCCCTCCGGGGAGGTTTCCGACGCGTCCGTTCTCAACCAGCGCGAACTCCCGTCTCTGTTCCCCGCCTCCCGGAGCGCAGCGGAGAGCCCCGGGGCTGGGGGTGAGCACCGGAGCACCTCCCCGTTTAAAGGGGACGGAGAACCGGAGGAAGCTGTGGATTATTTCTACTTTGTTTGATTTACGAGCCACTTCATTTTTACGAAAATATTATTATTATTATTCCTGTAGTAAAATCGCACACTTACTGTCAATAGAAATGAAAATGTAAAGACATTTTTTAATATAAATATTTCATATATTCTACTCCAACAACAATTCTTAACACGGAAATGGCTCCTTGAATAAATTATCAGAAGACTTTCAAATTATCTGGCAACTATTCTGATAAATAATGAACAATTTCAGTCATTTTTAATTCCTAAAAAATAATTCTCTGATGGTTCCAGCTTCACAATTCGCTTCTTTCCTTCATCATATTGCACTTGACTGGATATATTTGGATTTTTTGTGGCGTAAAAAAAGCAATTTACTGAAATTACATGAACATTTTTCACTGTTTTCTGATTTGCATCAAGTAATTAATCAATAGGAGATAACTGACAGCTTAATAATGATTAGGATTCGAGTGTTTATTCGTGACATATTCATACAGTATGTGCAGTGGAAGACAAATTATATTTTTATTTAGTTTAGTAGATGAAAAATAGTTAACTTCTAAAATATGAATCATTTACTTATGATTTTTAAACCCCTGTTGATTTATTTACACATTGTATTGAGAAGAATCACATATTTAATAGAAATATTCAAAGAAATCAAACTAATCAGTACATACATTGTGAAGGAAACCTGCCTATTGATTTTTATAACTGCATTAACTGATCATGTATGTTGATTATTTTTTTGCCCAACTCACTGATGCGATCCAATTTTCAAATAATGCCAGAAATATGTTTGAATATTATATTCAGTCTTATGTATCTGCATCTTTAATTGATTGATAAGTTTAAGACTGAAGAAAAACAGAATATATTCATTTCTGAGAGGGTTTCTTTGAGTGTTTCTGCTGAAGAAGATGACCCAAAGAAGCAAATATTATTCCAAATTGCTACAGATCTGATTGTCCATTTACTCATCAGTTAACCAACTGCATTTAAAGTTGCTGAATTCATAACTTCTCACCAGATGTTTGCATGTGAAACACAATACTATTTGCTTCACCTCTGTGGGAAATGTAGTTTCTGCTCCTAGAATAAAATGCCACATTTCTGCCTGCTGTTCAAGTGACTCTCTTAAAAACATTTACTCACATTTTTAGATTATCGTCTGTATATTGCCTCTGTTCCCACATCAGTTCCCTCCTGCTGTTACTGTGCTTAATGCAAAGCATCTCTGAGGTATGAGAGGTTGGTACTGATGCTGCTCACTCCCCCAGGAGCTCTAATTAAGGTAAAGGAAGCAGGACTCATCTGCATGGCTGATGGCACTCGTACCACTTTACATGGGGCCAGCTTTGTATTGGAGCTGATTGAGAGAGCCAGAGATGATGGAGAGAAAAAAAAGACTATTTACAGTAGTACAGTGAGCCTCATCCAAATGCTCCCCCACTTAATATTCATTCTGTTTCACTTCAGATACTCTGTGTCTTCTGTTTGCAATCAATGGAGGATAAAATGGCTGGGTGGAGACGAGAGGATGGAACGAAGCGAATGGAGAGAAAGAAAGGCTGGATTAATAAGGTTGAATAGGCTGCACAGAGGAATGGCTGGGTGATTGTGTACGGGTGAATTTAGTGGCTGGTGGCTCTAGGTGTCCAGTGGGAAGAGAAGCTGCAGAGTAAATTAATGGATGGATGGAGAGGAGGGATGTAATGTTAACTGTAAAGGTAAATACTTGCAAATTATGGATGTGTTTCAGCTGTGAAGATGGTCCTTTGAAGGTGTTTTTAAATCATTTTTATGACAAGTTTTATGCCTCACAATGATTTAGGATATTATTATCTAAAGATTAGATGTTTAAATGCATGTCTAATACTATATTGCAGTTTATTTCATTTTAAATGAGAGTTCAATTTTACTCTAAGTGTAACACTGTCTGCTTACTCAACTTCTGTCATCTGTAAACCTCGAAAAAGATGTTTTTTTGTGTTTTGTTTCATGAGCCACCTCCCAGACAATTACTTGATAAGAACAGCTCTTACGGGGGATAGAAACAAACAAAAGTTGGCTATAAAAGTGTCTTCTTTCTTTATGCATACCAATTATTTCAGAGCAAGATACCACTAGATTAAAGCTGCTGCCAGAAACGTAAACCCACATGCACATTTTGCTCAAAAAAAAGAACTCAATAAAGTGACATTTTGCTGACTAACAGATAAAAATGCAACTGAAATTCCAATCCAGGGCATCATGTTTTAGTTGTAAAACACACCTAGCTTGTTCCACTCTCAGCATAATGTGACCCAGTGCTATCTCATCACACATCAAGACTTCAATGATGTTGCACAACTGCATGAAAAAAGCACATTCTTGACTGTGCAAGAATGGTCAATTACAGATTAATGAGAAATTACCAATCTCAGGGAAAGAATTGTGATTTGTGTGATGAGAGGGCTGACGGGTTATTAGCCGCTTTGATGGCTCTGCGTGTGTGATGGAACACTAATGTAACATCAGCCGTAAGGCCCGCTGATGAGCCCTGTAATGATGTCCTGAGGAGCTCTTTCAAATGAAATCCTCGCTGTGGAACTGGTGCCCCGGGAGTCCTGGCATGTGTTGAAGCAAGGATAGGCAGCGCAAAACAAGGAGGTGGAAGAAGGGGGAGCGTGGATGGAAAAAAGAAAAATGGGGGAGGAAGCCACAGAGATCTGGAGGGGAAAACGAGGGAGGATAATGGGGAGATGGTCTGAGGGACATGGGGGGAGGGGTCACTGTAGGGATGTGATCAGGCGAGCGAAGGGGAGGTATGTGAAGGGCGTCAAGGGGCTTGAGTCAGGGTGCTCAGATCCATCCTGGTGCACCAGCAGGGCTTATTAAACACCTGGGACACGAACCCCTTCTTCTCCCACAGCAATGCCAGCTCCAGACAGGTTGCTAATGTGTCACCCCGGGGTGGGAGCAGTTCAAAGACGACGTGGGCGTCTGGGGGATCATTTTGTGGATTGGCATTTTTTTTTTAAAAAAGCTGTAAGACATCAAGAAGAGCGTTATCATCACACTCTTCCTCCTTGCATCATCTGACCCAATCTCATCAAATTATTGTAACACCATTCACCATTTAGTCACACACTACAAAATGTCTACACTGAGGGGGCGGGCATTCTCACTGTGCAAACGAAGCCTGAAAAAAAGACAAATTATGTGTGTGTGTGTGTGTGTGTGTGTGTGTGTGTGTGTGTGTGTGTGTGTGTGTGTGTGTGTGTGTGTCTGTTGTGAAATGCTGTGAGTGAGCGATGTGATGCTCCCCTCCTGTTGTCTCTGGCTGAACTTTAGACTCTGGACTGAAAGAACAGTCGTGCCAGACGAGGAAGTAGAGAGCAGAGAAGCTAAACACAACCTGTTACTGCACAGTCAGGAGGGAGGAGGGAGGGAGTGGAAACAGAAGACGTTCTGTTGTTGTTGCCGCCTGAGTTAGAGGATATCACTACAATCAATACATAGCCGCAAAAATGTAGCACTTCTCTTTCCTTTCTTTCCCATTCAAGCAAAAGAGCGCACTGTAAATGACCATTTCTAGCTCATTTTCAAGCAGGGTTTTGAATGGAGTGATGAAAAACATGACAAAGTGGTAAAACAGAATAGAAGAAGTGGCTGTGAGAACACTCTAAGTGGAAGAATCAACAGGAAACCTTGAAAACCGAGATGGGCAAGAATATTTATTCAGACCACTCCTGTTTTGGAGGCGATAAAGTGCTCACCTTTGGAGCTTCCCTTTATCCCCTGCACTCCCACTCTCTTCCCACTGTGAATGCACAACACAAACGCCCAAAATTAGAAGTGCTCGCTCTCAGCTTCACAAGTCAAGGTTTTCCATCCTTCAGAAATAAAATCTGCCAAGTACAATGGATCGACCCCTGTCTGTTTGTCTTCCGTTTTGACAAAAGTTTGGGGAATGATGCTCGTGTGCTCAGAACTGAAGGTGATGCTCCTGCTAAACAATATTTTTGACACAATAAAGCTCCTTTCTGACATTCAGTTCCACTGCGCTGACAGTGTTTGTGTTCTTGTTCATTCTTTGCAGAAATCTGTCCCTCAATGTTGCCAGATTTTAATTTTTTTTTAGAAAAACAGATTAAATGCAGCTTTTCGCAGCTGCACACAGTAATATTCACCTATAATTACCTTTCATGACAAGGTGTCATGTTTCCTGCTGCCTCGCAAGGAACAGGAAACATGTTTAATGTCACTTATTTTTTCTAACGGGACATGATTGTGTGTCATAATATAGAAATATTTGCAACTGTCACTCAAAAAAAGACACATGCTACAGTGAGGGATGTTCAGCAGCCTATATAATTAGCCTGCCAGATTTTTTATTTATGTAGAAAAGGAGAAAAAAGGAGAGAAAAAGACATGGTAAATGGTTTTATTGTCATTGTTAAGTGGGATAAAATCAAAAATATTCAAGAATGCTGTGACACTTGAGGTAAAAAAATCCTTCAGAAACATAACCATCACATGTTTAAAGAAAAAATAAAGAAAGCACTAAATAGCCTGGTTGAAAAGTCTTGTAATTACATGCGCTGAAAATGACAGAATCCATGAATGTGCTAATTTCATATTTTGCACTGAGTTTATAAGGTTCTCATCACGCTAGTAGAAGTTGCACATCTGACCGCAAACCACTTAAGATGTTACAAAATCCTTTAGTACACACTGTCTTAAACTCAGATTCAAGGAAATCAAAGTGAAACACATTGTTCTGCGCAGCAAAATCAACAATTAAAGAGGAAAAACAATTATCTAAACACAAAAAAGTTGAGGAGACCATTAGAAATTGATAAAATTGTCATCTGAGAGTGAAATAATAAGTTAAACCAGCATGTTGTTTATCTTTTCTCCCTCTGATAATGTGTTTTTTTTTATGTAATGCATTGCAGTTATTTTATATGATTGGCCTAATTTAGTACACCATATTTTTAAGATGTAAAAATATTACAAGGATTGTTATGTTCTATATTTTCTCATGTACCTTCAGGTGTTTTTGACATTTGCTTTCCATGACTTTTAATTAAATGTGTACATTTCAGTTTATGATCAGGACTATTGACCTGTCCTCTTTGCATACATCTTACTCATGAGACCAAGAATTGCTCTGGTCCTTTAATATTTCTTGCTTTAAGTTGTGTTCTCAGTGCTACTTTCACATGATGCAATGTTTTGGTGCCTTTGAAATAGCTGCATGTAATTTTTGTTGATTTGTTTCAACAGATGAATTTACCCTGAATGATGCCAAATGAAGATTTAGACGTGGAAGTGGATGCAGTGTACATAACTCACGATACTGTACAGCGTCAGTGTGTTGCTGAGTTTAGATTTCCGTCTTCACTGACACCTCTCACGTCAGATGTATCCGAACTCTCTGAAGTCGTACAGTATTCTGCTGCATGAACGCCATAATAATGAACACTGGTGAAGAGCGCAATAAGGAGTAAATTATTGATTCATACATACATTTATACATATATTTATTCATGTGCATCTGTCATCAACTAATAGATTCATTACAAACATGTAGCACTGTGTGGTCTGTGTCACTGGTTGGTTCATGAAACTGCCAGAAAAGACAGATGGAAATGTCTGAAATGATCTCATGCTTACAAATAAAGCACACTATTGGAATATAATGCTCAACAGATTACCTTTAATGTTCCACCTCGTGCTTTTGAGGTAAGCAGAGAGGATGTAATATACAGTTAAGTACAGAAAAACAAATTTAGAAGCAACAATGAGAACAAATTAACCCTCGTGTTGTCCTGCAAGTTAAATTGACCCGTTTAAAAGTTTTTAAGATTTTTATGTGAATGTTCTTAAAGAAAGTAGTAGAAGTGTTACTGATATATATGTAATCACTTTAGATATTTTTAGGATTTCTTTGGAAGATTTTTACTAATTTTTTGAAAATATATAGAAGAATTTTCTTGCCAAATTTGGGAGATTTTTTAAATAAAACTTCTAAGGAAAACTTTTAAGGAATTATTGGGAATTTTCTTCCTGACGGTTTTGCAAATTTTCAGAAATTTGGGAATTTTTTGCTGAATTTTTGGATTTTTTTCAGACAAGGAAACAATATTTTTTGGTGCACGTAAATAAAGACAACAGGAGGGTTAAAATGGACAGTAAAAGTGAAAGAAAAAGAGAACGACCATGAGATATCCAGAAGAAAAGGTAACAGAGAAATGGAGTGCTAGGACATCTGTTTGCTCAGGGGCCTTCCCTGGTCTAGTGGCTATGCATGCATGTGTGTGTGTGTGTGTGTGTGTGTGTGTGTGTGTGTGTGTGTGTGCGTGTGCGTGTGTGTGTGTGTTTGTCCAGGCGTCCGTACACCTGCACAGACTGAGTGGGCTGGCTCAGTGGGCTGGCGTGGAGCTCCGTGGATCCCCCTCCAGGCCAGTTCTCTGTCAGGCCCTGCCAAGGTCAGCTGCCTGCCAGTGGGTGGGTGGGTGGGGGGGTGGCGGTGCAGCGTGGGGGGGCAGGGAGGGGGACGCTTCAGCTTCAGCATGGCCACCGGGGCCTCAGCATGCTGTGTCTAATAGCAACCGCAAAGCCCTCGCGCACACACACACACACACACACACACACACACACACACACACACACAACACCCCTAGAGTGAACTTTAACACCGATACTGCCAGAGCAGAAAACAAGTTGAGAGGGACACATTCAAGGCGTAGCGGGCTGTAGAAACACGGCAAATAACACAAGACAAACGAAATAGGCAGGGTTGGATTAGCTGATGAAGTAACTATATCTCTTCGAGCCTAAGAGAATGAAAGGGTGGCTAGAAAAGTAACAAGGAGAGCTGTGTGTTTTAAAACTGCTCGCTGCCGTATTATGTCCATTCCACAGCTATCCATTACCTGGATCGGCTTTCTGGAGCGGCTAGACTCGAGGGTGGAGCCTGTGATACCAATGCCATCCTGAAATACCTGAGTCACTTATGTACACACAATAAGCTCAGCAAAGGAGAGACAATGAAGAGGTTGTAATTAAAATATCAGGCATCCACGAAACCAGAGTGAGAATGAGACTCTTTGACAGCTGAGGTGGGGCGGACGTTGAATCAAACCTGTAGAGGAGCGATGATGATGATGATGGGAAATTGAAATAATCTGGTTTGTTTAGACATCTTAACTGAATTTTAACTACATCGGTGCCCAGATTAGCCTCTTCGTGCTGCAACTGAGACACCTGGATTGTATGGAAGCACCAAGGCAATTATCCGCCGCCACTCCTCCGCATCCCCCACTGCTGTCAACCCTGTCATCAGCACTAGTGTGTGTGTTTGTAACTACCAGGGGCTGATCAGCCACCAGAGCCCTCAGCGTTGCTCTTTTGTTGCTCTTTTCCCAGCCAGCAGCCCTTTGGTTTTGTGGCGGAAAGACCTTGTGTTGTTCCCCTTTGGCAGCTGGACCCCTCCCAGACATCTTCCCCACCACCACCACCACCACCACCAGCTCACCTCCTCCACCACCTCCTCACCTCCTTCCCCTCTCCTCCCCTCCCAGGCGTTGGGTAGAGAGGGAACAGCCAGTGCTCTCCAAACACAAGGACAGAAGCTGCCAGCAGGTAGCCATGGCAACAGTTTCTCTCTCACCCGCCACTTCCCCGCTCGGTAAAAAGGGAGTGTGGAGAATCGCAGGGCCCCTCTCTCCTCTTTTCGCTCTCACACAGCCCAAATTAGACGGGTCACAGTGTTTTTCTGGCACCCGTTTAAATAATCATAGAGATGGATGTGCACAGAGAGAAGGAGGAAGAAAGAGAGGTGAGGCTGGGGCATGCCAAGGAAGTAGAATGGGGGTGTTAATCAAAAAGAGGCAGATTGCTGCACAACAAATGATTTTTTCTTCTCTTTTTTTTCAGACATAAGACTGTGGTGGGTGGAGACAAGGATGCTTGAGATATTTGCGAACCATGGTGCAGAACTTATCTTGCTAAAGCGAGTGCAAGGGAGAAGGCTCAACTTGTAATATTTTCAATTGCAGCATCTTAGTGAGGGGATGTAAATGTCTGGGAGACAAATCAATTCCTTGTTCCAAGCTTGCTGCTAATGTGATTTTGAAGGTTCGTTTCCAGATCCGTCTCTGTAACTTGTAGTTTAATGTCTGAACATCAGCACAATGCACATGAGCAGCAGTGCTTATCCAGACCTCTTCAACTCTCATTTCCTCATACCTTGCCTCTGGCAGATATACTATACTGCAGGTCTTGTACACTGTACATGAAGCACATAGGCTTCTGCAGCAGTCTGATGTAAAGCTCCTGGTGTCCTTCTGAAAGTTTATGTATCTACAAAGAGGTGCTGATATTAAGAATAAGAAAGTGTATGATGGAAAAGCCTGAAATGTTTTCTTTTCATGAGCCGCTGCCACGGGCCTGCTCTGGCTTAATAGCATGGTGGCTTTTGAAAATAATTCAACGCTGCTTATTTTCTACTTGATTTGCTCTGCGCAAGCCTTCCCTCATCAGGTCAGGGTTTTGATATTAAGCCAAAGTAAATCAGTTTCCCTTTTCAGCGATATGTTGAGCCTGCACCAACAGCAGAAAGAAAAACTTTAGGATACAGCCACGGGATTACATCACAGCCAAACAATGTCTATTTTTACCCCGGCTAAAGTTTTTCTTACGTCCAGGAATTTCCAAAACAGGAGAAATCTGAAAAGATTGAGCACAGTGCTGCAAAAATTGAATTAAACTGCAGTCATAAAAGCAGGGTCAAAACGAGGATTAAATGTTTTCCAGCGGCGTTTGGAATTTAGATCTTTGAGGATTAGGAGTCCCTGTAAAGGTAACCAGTTGCAGGTTTTTGTCTCAGACATTTGTCTTGCTGAAGAAGTTATAGTACATTGATATATACACCGATCAGCCGCAGCATTGAAACCACCTGTTTAATATTGTGTAAGTGAAGCTTGTACTGCCAAAAAAGCTCTGAACAGTCGGGGAATGGACACAAAACCTCTACAGGTGCCTGGCACTGGGACAATGGCAGCAAATCTTTGGAGTTCTTTGGGATACCGTGGGGGATCTGGGGAGTTTGGAGGCAGGATCAACACTTGGAGCTCTTTGTCGTGTTCCTCGAGCAGTTCTTAAACAGTGTGGCAAGTTGGGGGGGCTGCTGTTGCCATGAGGGGTCGTGGTCGGTCTGCAACAATGTTTAAGTGGATGGTAGATATTCATGCAGCATCCACACAAATGGAGGGAGCAAAGGTTCCCAGCAGAACGTTGTATCAATGTTTTTCAATTTATCTAATAGTAAAAGTTGTGGCCTATCATGTAAAGAAGGACATAACTTCAGGTGTAATTGCATACAGATACTGACTTGGTTTAGTTTCATTTTACTGACAGTTACCTTATCACTGTACTACCTGTTATACTGAATAATAAAAAACCTGCTTTAGCCTTTCTATTGTACAAGTCATTGTGTAATTTGTTTTGCAATATTGTGTGATTTGCTGCACATGTAATCTGTTTTTGTTGTTCATCTTGTTCGTGTGCCAGCATTATTGAAAATGAGAATCAGTTCTTAACTCACTTACCTGTTTAAATAAAGGTTGAATAGATAAAAATAAATAAATTAGTCACAAAGACAACTACAAATGCAGACGTAAATACATTACATCATTACAAGGATAGTACTTTTGTACCTTGTTATAAAAAACAATCATTTTTGCACCTTTTTTGGTAAATTCCAGCATTTTTGGCATCTTATTTCATTTTTTTCTACCAGCATGATTTGTACATTGTGTCCTTGTCTATATTGAATATAACGTGTGAGCTATTGGATACCCTGAATTTCTTTCTTTCTTTCTTTCTTTCTTTCTTTCTATCTATCCTGACTCTTTCTACTGTTAATGATGAGACGTTGTCGCTCTGTAAGGAATGCCACAGACTTTCAATGAGAGGTCACTGACATGATGTTCAGGTTCCGCCACGAATCTCTTGCAGATAAAACAAAGTCATGTTTGCTGCATGTGTGGCTCTGAATGTGCGCTCTTTCACAAGCTTGCTTGACTTCCCCACATTGATACCAGATGGCCCTTCCCATCACGGCCAATGGAGGAATTCAGTTGGCAGGACCCCTTCTTGCTCATGGTCAGTGTGTGTGTGAGCCTCCCCGTGCCCCTCCTCTCCAACCACACGCTGACCTATTTGTATTCTGGGCAGAGCAGATGAGGCTCCAGGCCCACTGCCCTGCTCCCCTCTAGCCTGTCCCCTCGGGAGGGCATCTGTGGGTCTGCACTGGGCAGATAGGGCAGACCCATCATGGCAGCGCTTTAAAGACCACCTCACTGGTCCGCAGAGAGGCAATGTGTTTGGATTTGGGTGTGTGTGGTGGGGGGGTGTCTCTGTGCTTGCCTGCTGAGATGTCTCTCCTTCCATTTCTTTGTCTCAAGTGGTGCTGTTTCTTTTTCCGACCACAATTCTGTTGACAAAAGAAATCGCCCGACTCCGGCATGAACCTGCAAACTCCCAGTCAGCTGGTAATGATAGTAGTAAGTGGTTGTATGGAAACACTGTAACTTAGATCTTTTTAAAAAATAAATGAATAATTATAAGCCAGAGAGAGTTGTTGAGACTCTCCATCTCACACTGATTAGTCACTCAGAAGGGAGCACATCTCCATCCTCTGAGACGATGCATGGTCAGCCCATATGTGTTGTGTGTGTGTGTGTGTTTATCTCGACTCAAACTTAGATGGGCTCATTTAAAATCACCCAAGCATCTCTGATAGACCTCTATTTTTAACCCCCCACCTCCTCTCCACATCCATTCACCCTACAAACATTATTTCTTGATTTGCAGTTACACACATACATTCAGAAATTGGCACGCAAAAGTATGTGTGTGCTGAAATACGCACACACACACACACACACACACACACACACACACACACACACACACACACACACACACACACACAGACATGCATACAGAGGGTGCCGGGCCATAAAGGAATGCAGAGCGGTATAATCACAGCATCATCAGCTCTGTCCTCTGAGAGAGCGGGCCAATAATGCCCCTCTAATTGAATAACTTATCCACAGCTATTTCCCAGGGGGCCGAGCTGCAAGGCACTGTCGCTGAGAGAGGGGGGCAGATGGTGCTGAACAGAGCAGATCAGCATCCTCCAAGTACCACAATGAAAGGTGGAGTTAGACAAACACACATAATCACTCAGTCTAGTGCAATCGCTCTCAACAGCGGCAACATTTTGGCTCGTCTGATTCTAAATTTCCTCACACATAAAGCAAAACAAACAACTGTACACATGTATCTGACAAACAACCAAGTCTGTATCTATTAAATGGCATTGCTCTGTCTTTGTTTCCCCCTTGTTTTCTTCTTCTTTCAGCATTGTTGAATCTCACTGTCGACGAGAGCAGGGCTCCTCTCTTATGTGATGCTGAAAAGCTCACTATATCCCCAAGCCTGAGGGTGAGGATAATTCCCCTTAAGACCCCCCAAATTCTGGCTCCTTGTTCAATCACCCTTGGGCTCACTACAGGGGGTAACTATACATTCTGTCTCCTTTTTTTCCCATCAGACACCATACCTCCTTGGGAGAGAGAACACACACATGCTGTCCATAATACTCTCCAAGTTGCAGCTTCGATCACTCCCTCCCACTGACACTCAGCCACTGTGGGAAGAAAATGTATCTTCAGGCCGAAGGGAGTGTATTTGTAGATCACACAGTACTACAACCCTTATGGTACGTACAGTAAAGCTGAGCTCGCTGTTCCCACATGTCGACACCACATGGCACCAGTTGGATTGAGCTGATGGATTCGGTGTATTTTTTTTTCTCTTTTTCTATATGGGTAACTGGCTGAACTCCTCTCTGGTGAGCTGTACCTCATCAGCACGCATGATATCTACCCAGGTCAATACCTTTATGCACACATCCATTGTTGAAGTCGATGGAATTTTTATTATGAAACATTAATGGGGGAGTTGAAGGGAGGAGGGAGGGTGCAGGGTTGAGAAGGAGAGAAAGCGAGGTGTATGGAGAGGTAGTACATTGATTTACCCTTCATAGTTCGTTGCACTACATTTACCCAGCAGAGTGCTCAAATTAGTGCCCTCCAGCTCTCTCCCAATTAGTTTCCACAGAGACGAGGTGTAAAGCCAGTCACTGGCCTCATTACCTCTCCTCTCTCCTCCTCTCGCTCTCCCCCTTTCTGTCTCTCTGTGACTAAACCTTCCTGCAACTCTTTCTCTCTGTTTTACTTTTCCCCTCCCTCTCTCTCTCTCTGTCTCTCCACTTCAGCCTCTCTCATCTCCTACACTTTTTTTTCCATTTCAATCCCCCAGCCTTTATTTGTGCTCCCTCTGTCTGTCTCTCCGTTTCGACGTTTGTGTATTTTCCTCCTGTTTAAAGTGCCGAGCAGACAGAGAGAGAATGTATTCATCTCCAGGAACATGATGTGGGGGACGGCTGGGAGACTCAACTACCTGATGAAGAATAGATGATGTTTCCCTTTTGTCGCTGTGACTCCGTGGAACTCTATAGTTCAGCACAGTCAAGGATACTGAATGAATTTTCATGTAAATGCAACAGAGAAATCCTCTTCAGCGTTTCCTTTACTTTTATTCAGACCTTTGGTGAAACATTCACTTCAACGTATATTCACTGTTTGTGGTCAACAATGAAGCATGTAAAAAGGTTTCAAGCTCTGCTGTTTGTGCCTTCACACGTCTTTCATGCTACTGGGCTTTCTGTTTCATGTGCTACAGAATAGTTTTTATATTCTGACTGCATGTCTTATTGATGAATTTCCTCAACTGCAATGTATTCATTTCTGACTCCTGGAGTTTGTGTATCTGTAGCTCTCTTTTATAGCTCAATTATAATCTGACCAACCAACCTTAAATCTGTTGGGAACATTTAGCATTCAAGCACAATATTAATTGAAATTATAACAGACGTAAGGTGACTTGTGTATTCAGACCAAATCCTGACTTAAAAACAGGACACTGTCAGAAAACTATTCTTAATAACTGCATTATTTTCTTTATATAGTACTCAAATCAAAGTGTGTCTAATCAAATCAAATCTTTTAATCACTCATGCTATTCCCACTACTCAATAGTTTGCTGAAAAATGAGCTGTAAATTTAGATTTTCTGCATCTCTAAAATGCAGTCTGTGTTTGTGTTTTTGGATTGTGAGCAGAAAACTGTGTGTCTTGCCATGGACATTTCTTTTTTGTTCCACTGTGGGTGCCTTTTGAGGTATTACATAGCCCATAAATTTCATACAGAGGGTAAATGTAGGGCACAGTGTGATTTCAGACACTGCTATGCGTTGTCTGCAATGTGCACTGGCTGCTTAAAGGCAAACTCAGATAAATAAAATACACAGAGTGGTGGGAACTTTGAGGCCAATAGTTTCATTTTAGCCCAGTGGCCCCTAGCAGGTTAATCCAGCCAGGGTCACTGCAGTAGTTCTAATTGCACAGCTACCCAACACTAAAACGTTATTTTATTCATAAAGTTTGCCTTAACAATGCAGTAAATTCTGGATGGATCTCCATGTAATTTTTTACAGAAACTCATGGTCCTCAGAGGATGAATCATACTGATTTTAGCGATCCCTTTGACTTCTTTTCCAGTGCTACAGCGAGGTTGACAGTTTTTGGCTTTACACATAATGTCTTGCTAAATATTGAAAAACAATTTGCCATAAAATTTGCTACACACATTAATAGGATGAGGTGAAAAACAACTTTAGTGTTTATCTGATTTTCATTTTGGACCATTCAAGACAAACTCCTCATCAGCTTCTGTTGTACTTCGTGTTTATTTTGCTTAAAGCTAACATGCTAAACTAAGATTGCAAACATGGTAAACTACAAATGCTTAGCATTTTAACATTGTCATTGTGATCATGTTAAAATGCTGCGAATAACATTTACCCCAAAGCGCTGCTGTGCCTAATTTCAGCCTGGCAGAACTAGAAGTGAAACCTGTGCCCCATACTGAAATGTATTTTCTGTTTTGAATAACCTATGATGGTGATATTAGTTTGACACATCGCTAAGCCCGCACACATGGCACTGCTTAGAGGCTCAAACCTCATTTCATTATGTTTGGTGAAAACCAAAGTAGTGAGACATTTGCGTATGAAAACAGAGTCGGTCGTTTCTGCCTAAAAATAGAATCAATTTTCTCACAAACACAATGGGCAGGGGCACTCGTGCTAATATATCCTTGGCCTCGGAAAGACAAATTTCAGCCTGCGGTAAAGCAAACACCTTTCCCTCCCCGATTGTACCCCCAACAGCTTCCCCTCACCTCCCTCCCTCCATCAATCCCTCCCTCCTCCTGTGTAGAAACCCAGAGAGAATCTGGGTGAGGTGTCAGGCCAATGTACTGCCTGCAAACAAAAGCCGCCCTGTCCACCCCAGACCCAGATGTTCCTTATTGATCCCCCTGTGGATTTGGCTGAATGTAACCGCTCCAAAATTTCTCTCTCTCTCTGTCTCTCTTCTTCTCTGTTTCCTTCTCCTTTTCTCTGTTTTACATGCTCACACTCTGTGCAAGTGTGCTCCTCTCTCTGCTCATGTGTGTGGTCATGCATGTCCAGTCACGCATGGCAAGCCAAAGCTGAAAGTGTTGTTTCCCCCTCTGAAGTTCATACTGCAGCCAGCAGCAGTTGGGGACTTGTAGCCCACTCCCTCTCGTTCTCTCCCTCCTGTCCACTATCCGCTCCTCCACAGCCCCTCTTGGCTGTTTCTGCTTAATAATGTAGCATGTCTCACTGTCTGATGTTGCATTGGGTTGCTGTGGCACCACAGAGAGGCTTGTCTACCTTTCTGGGAGACGTTGCAACTGGTTGCCAAGGAGTTGGTTTCAGGGAGGAGGCGAGGAAGAAGAGGGAGTGTAAAGTAAAGGTCTGGCAGAGACAGAGTAAGAGAAAACTGCAAAGACAAAGAGAGTGAGAGGAAGCAGACCAGGAGAGAGAGGTGAAAAAGAGTGAAAGATAGAAAGCATATGAGTTGGAGAGAAAAAGGCAAACTGAGAGAGGCAAGCAAGTCCAGCCCCGGCTCACACTCAACCATTACTCATTACACTCTGTACGAATCATGTTCGCGATGACAAAAAACAGACAAAGCAGGTGAAACATTATTGAGAGCATTTTTAGCGTAAGAGGCAGCATAAGAATGTGGAATGTTTGGTGTAATGTGGGTGGTGCTGTGGAGATGATATAAAAATGTGACTGAGCTAACCAGGTAGGATAAAAATGCACCTTGAATTTCCCAAAAGAAACGTTCACATTTTAACTTTCTTTGTAAATCCCTCCACTCTCATATAAGAAAAGAAAGTAATAATGTGTGCAGTTTTTGGATTGCATTGTGGGTGGAACATGTCATTCACCGGCTCTGCAGTGCATATTTATGTCATTACAAGCATAGACATGGTTCCTGAAGGAACTGATGGCTTGAGCAGCTTGTCAGTGTTTCAGTTAAAGGTATTTCCCTTCAACCACCAGGTTTATGCCGCCATACACAGACGTATTCACAGATACAGATACACCATAACTGCTTAAAATATATGTAAAAGCTGACTCTACGCCTTCAAGCCTTAGCACAATATTTTTGCGGCAGTTAATCTGATTCTGTAGCAAGGGTAACGCAGGCAGGGTTGTGTCAGAGATGTTTCTTTTTACCAGTGAGCTGCTCCTACATCAATGAGATTGTCTTTATCTGCCGGCTTGCAGCTTGGGCTCAGATTCTGCCCTCTATATACGGGTGCTGGGTTGTGGGAGGCATGTGGGCGAAGGTGCGTGGCATCCGGCCTAATGCACAGCCTGAAGAGAAATACTAACACTTCATATTCACTGTGACTTCAACACCGCCACAGTTGAGGCTCTCACATTTGGATAGAGATTTTCAGTGAATGAGTCACAGGTTTGAAAGATATTCCATGGGACATGGTCTTCTAATTTAGTTGTGGTGTGAAATGAAAAGAGTCAAATGAATGCCGATTGCAGGCATCCATGTTGCGTTGTCAGCCGCACAAGTGAATAGTGCGTTTGATGTCATCTGTCTTCATATAAAAACACAGATTCTAAAAGTGTTGCCACAAAGTGCTCCTCCTCAGACCCCGGGACTGCCTTGTGTTTGACTCAGGATATTCCCCGCCGCACCACATTCCACTGTTGTTCCGTTATTCTGGACAGGGTCCCTGCCTCTTCCTGCCAAAACCCTCCCATAAACACACATCCAACCCTGAAGTCCTCGCTCTGCAGGGGGCATTCCAGAAGTGTTAGTTTTCTGAGCCTTCCTCCACATTCAAAGACACACATGCAGATATACAGTACGTTCAGACACACTGTTTTGTTACCCTTGCCCTAAAAATAGCAAAAAGAAAAGCACACTGGTGTTTTTCACACTGCAACAGACCATTCAAACAGGAATCATTCGAACTCAAATTGGGTTAGTTTTATATGCTCATCACTTGTCCATGTTTTTTTTTGGCAGTCTTTGAATCCTGAAGACAAAATTGGGAATTTGCTTAAACACCCGCCTTTTTTTGCATATAAGAGATGCAGGAAACTAAAAGATGCGCGAGTCTCTTCTGATGGAAAAAGTTGCCCCAAAGTCCAACATAACTGGAAATCTCCTTGTTTTTCCGGCTCACTAAAGAGTGCAGGCATCGACAGGCATTTAGGACAGACAGTTTAATATAAAGGGATGCTCTTCATGTGCCACTAGGTGGGTTATTTGCATGCTAAAATGCACATATAGCTCGTTATATGTGGGGGGCAGACAGCACTACCATAAGACAGGCTTTAATTTCTCAAAATATAGCAAAATATTCCACAAAATTTCTAGTCTGCGTTCACAAGAAAAGTCTAAAGGGAAACTGCAATGACCAAAGTAGTGATCTGGGTCTATTGCTTTTGAAACACGGAGCAATTTGAATGCATATATTAACCCTCTGAACAGTTTTGGGGCATTTTGTGTTCACATATTTTCTGCAATATAAAGTCCTGCATCTCTATGGAAAAAGCACAACCATGTTTATAAGAAGAGAGAACTCAAAAATGCATTTTGTGCAGTACATCAAAGTTATATTGCTATAAATCTGCAATCTCGTTATACATTGTATAATGACAATAAAGAATATTCTATTCTAATCTTTCTATTTGTTGCTGTTGTTGATTCTTTCAATTTGTTTTGATTTAATCACAAGCTACAATGCGTGGAAATAGTGCAGGTGGCCAATGATGGTTCAATAACGAAGTGAGGTGTTTACTTAAGTTTAAATGTTTGGCTTTGATTCTGCATCGTGCTGCACAAAGACGTTGATGAATCACTGACCGATCAGTGTTCCCATAACATCACATTTATTAGCTGCTTCATCTATCACTCGACTTCGATAATGAAGTCTTTCCTTGACACACACCAGCTACAGTGTACAGAACTTTGTGAAGTGGCTTTTGACTGTTTTCATCATAAGAGGGAGATGTTGTGTTGAGACATTTCTTCGATTCGTGTTGCTGCCTCGTGTTTCTTCGTGGTTTTACACTGCCAACTCTTATTATCCTTGAGGTGATGGGAAGTGCCCCTGAACTTGTTGCTCAGCCCTATCAGCTGTGGCCTTCACATTTAAGACCCTCTTCTTCTTTTACCAGTCCAGACAGCCAGAATTAATTACTAATGGTTTGCTTTCATTCATATTCTCATGTGACCCAGTGTTTTGTTCAATAAGTAAAACTTAATGTTGGAATACTATAATAATTTTGAGTCATGCAAAAGTTTGAAGCCACACACCATCTCCTTCAAATCTGTACAGGGACACATGTGGTGTTCAGACAAACTCTTGAGGTGTTCTTGAGCAAACTCTGCACATCAATTATTCAGTTGGATCACCTAGCGTCCTCGCTGTCTCCATCTTACTATTTTTTGTTGCTGCAGAAGGACCTGCTCTGCCATACAGGCAGTCGGGGAGGAGGGGAGCAGCCCTGTAGATAGCCTGACTGGAGCCAGAAGAGGCCTGGAACAGGAGTGTTCATTATAGTCGCCCCAAGAGCACAGGCATAGGAGAGGATAACAAGACCCTAGGGTGGCTGGTGTGGGACCATAAATGTATTCCCCTTCATCCAGACAAATCCAAAGTCTACTGTGTCAGCAAAAATACACACACACACACATACCTTTGCTGGAACCTTGATTCTTTGCTTTTTGTTATACATTCATACTTTCTTCACAATTTAGAATATAAGATGAGGGGAAAAAATTACAGTTTCAGCCTGATTGGTTTTACAATAACAGATTTCTCAATCTCTAGACGGACGAGAGACGTGGAAATGGTGACAATGCCAGATTTTAAAACGACTGATCATTAAAAAAACTAGTTTAAATTATTCAAAAAGAGAAATGTCACATCAGGTATTTGTTTCTGCTGGCCCCCAGTGGTCTTTTTACATTTAAAATGAGGGCAATGAAACAAGAAATAGGTAAAAATTTTGGGCAGTAAATCTATTTCTCTCTCGCTTTGAGATAGATGAAAAGATAACACCACCAAGTTCGGACAATAAATATAGCCAGAGTCAGCAGCTGTAAGTTTAGTTTAAACTGGAAATGGAAGAAACAGTTAGCTCAACTCCGTCCAAAAGCAACAGAGTCCACCCACCTGGCAGCACCTCTAAAGCTCACTAACACGTTATGTCTCATTTGTTTAATATGTACAAAAAATGAAGAACAAAACTCATCATTTTACAGGGGGTAATGTGTTTAAACATTGCTTGCCCAGAACCAGTTGCCAAGCAACCGGCAGAGAAAGTTCCTGGTCCTGCAACAGAAAAAGAGGTGCTGGTAGGCAAATGTAGTTACCTTTGTTAAGAGCTAGGCTTCCCTGTTTCTCCTTGTTTCCCATCTTTATGCTAAGCTAAGCTAACTGACTGCTGGTTTCAACAACTTATTTACACACGTGACCGAACAAAACTGCATCATTCCCACAATGTTGATTAATTCTTTTACTTTACCTTCAAGTAACTTTAAACATTTCCTAATGCAACTGAAGATCATGACTAACCTCTTCTGTTCATTCACTTTTGTTCTCTTATTAAAGAAGTGGAAATTTTGCTTAAAATCTGTCCAGTTTTCTGAACACTCATGCTACCTGACCAATGCCAGGTCAGGAATGCCACCATGTGCCCGTGTCCATGCAATACATTCTGGTGTGTGAAACATCATGATGACTGAAGAGAACGATGGTCATGTCTGTGAAAACAGACCCAGGTCTTGTTTTCTATTTTTCCGTTTAAGTCTTTTTACCCAAGATTTTTTAGCCGCAATACCACAAAACAAGGGGAAACTAAAGTTATCCTGTCAGAAAGCACAGCAGGCAAAGCATTCAGCTCACTCCATAGACGACCTTAATGTGTGTGTGTTTTTATCCAGTCGTCAGTTATTGGCGATCCAGTAACTCTCACCTCCATGTATGGGGCAGATGTGGCGAGAAGCATTTAAAAGAGCCATAACTAACGGAATGACTCCTGAAGGAGGCTGCTCTGACAGACAATATGTCTCTGGGGTCTCTGAGACCTGACTGCACAGGGCCGTTGTTCTCCCTCGTCTGCCTGCCATACCACGGCTTTCCAGAAAGACCCCCAAGCGATCTTGCATTCAGCCAGGCTGAGCAGCAAGCTGAAATTAAAGCTGTTTCACTGTGGTTAGTTAAATAGTTGGACAGTGAGAGCATGGGGTGGCCCCAAGTCAAGACTGAGGCTGTCTGGACTAGTGAGTGGAAATATCAAAAAAGACTACAGGGGTGGGGAGGGGAGAAGGGAACACACAAACTAACGGAGTAAAGGAAACTATTTTAGTGACCTGGTTAAAAGGTTTCTGGGATTTTGTTGAGTGAAAGGGACAAAGTAGATGTGGGTGTTTTCTGTTGTACTGCTAATCTATTACAATTACTGTCACTTCTCATTGCCTGCTGCTATTGCAGCACAGTGGGAAGGAATGCATTACATAAGATGATAAGATACTCACTCAACAAGATATACACAAAGAATGTTCAGTGGTCATCTAAACTAGAACAGAGTAGAGACTGAAAGTAGCTATGTAGTTTGCAGAGTATCTCCAGTCCTATATTATCCAGTTCCTGCATAAAAACAGCATCCATCAGCCAAAATCTGTCACGGTTGCTTCGTTTTTTTCCAGTAGCTCTATAATTAGTTGGTCGTAGTACAAGTGAAAATGCTGATCATGTCGTTGTCTGAGTGCTAGATGGCCCGTGGCTGGACTTCAGCGACAGAGTTGGAAGTGTTTATTGAATTATGTAACTGTTCAGCATAAATCTGGGCGAAGGAGCAAGGGGTGGATCTACAGGGTCCATCTACCCCCCATGACTCGCCGGGTTTGACCACAAGTCCAGCCCACATTCTTAAGCCTCTGCTCACTATGTTTTGAGGAAATCTGTCTGCTTTTCACCAAACATGAAAAAACGAATCAAACCACATCGACCTTGTCAGCAGCAAATTTCCTGACAGATGATCTCGGGCCTCCAAGTCTCTCATCCAGAACACACACTGAAAGTATCATCCGTGATCATAATCACAACAGCTTTTATTTTCTATTTTCGTGCATGTTGGATGCTGTACAAAAGACACATTTCTCCTAATGTTTCCAGGCTACAGTGAATTGGCCATACATAATGACTGGAATGGAGGAGAGAAAATTCCTAAGCCAAGTTCCTTTAAATCCACAGGGGTTCACGCAGCGCATGGATCAGTCTTCCAAGAGGAACAGGAGCCAAGACATCTGTGTGACTAGCAGGGACTGATCCCCTCTACCAGAACACTGGGAATAGGAAAACCAGGATTATCTGGTCACATTGCATATCATGGGCATATATTCTCAGCACAATTGTACATGCCCTGCCTCACAGCGATCCAAGTGAGCTGTGGCAAATTCATAATGCAAGTTCAAGAATACAACCCAATTAGCACGTACTGTTAGACGTACACACACATATTTGTGAGGTGGAACTTGTCGTGGACAAGCATATATAATCATATCTGGATATTATGAAGGATGGGGAGCACTCAGTGACAGTCTCCCCACACTAATCTACTCTGTGTGGAGGTTCTCATTATCCACTATCCACTGTGTTCCTGTTCAGTGGGGTCTCTGTGCCCAGTTAAGAGTCCCACTAGCCTGAGGGTAAAAGGATGGTGATGGAGATGACAAGAGAGCAGAGCTTAACTGTTTCACAGCATTATGCTTTACACTTGCAATAATGCTGTAAAAGAAGAAGATAATTTCATCACAGCATGATTATGATATTCACCGTGCTTGTAGTTTCACTTTGTAGAGTGAGTGAATCAAAGATTGTAGCAATGGTGGACAGCTACTGGGAGACACATTACGTTCATCTTGAAACTATGACTTCAAGCAGTACTGCACTTTTCATTTAGATCTGTCTTTTGTCAGCAGCCATGGAGGTTTCATTTGACATTTTTTCATGCTAAGTACTGACAGTATAGTAGAATGTGCATGTATACATGACAAGACTCTTTGTTTGTACATGCAGGAGCGTAAGGGAATGAAAGCTTGTGTTCTCACATGTGTGACCTCCTGTGTCCTAGAATGTTGCCTCCACCCAACACAACCACACCCCCCTGGTACACACACACACACACACACACACACGCATAGATACACTCACAAACGCACACGTATTCCAACCTAGACAGGCCAGGTTGCCAGAGCTACACAAACTCCCACCCATTAGCGGCAGGATTCCAGGATAACCATGGCAACCAGTCTCTCACCCCCGGGGAGACGAGCAGTAGAACTGAAAGGCTCCATTCAATTTCCACATCCCAGTACAGCACACACAAAAGGACACACATGCACTCTTTTCACACGCTAACACACACTCAGTGACAAGCGCACAGATTTACACACACACACACACACACAGACACACACACAGACATGGACACGTCCAACGCAACCCACTTGCTCTAACAGCCTTGCAGTCACTCCAGCCTTTCCTGCCTGCCTCCACTGGGGTGAGTGGGAGCTTGTTAGAGAGACCGCACACTACATCCTCTCACCCACCGTCCTCGACTGCACATACACCTACTGCACAATTACACCTCACTCGTGATTAGACACACTTTTAAAGGAGGATGACAGACTTTATTGTATGCACAAAGATGATCTTCCACTCCCCCGGAGGCATGAAGCATCTTATCGAGTAGTGGGTCAAATCATGTGACTGCTTTCTTGTCTACCGCTGGTTTTGTGTCACAACACACATACAAGGAAGTGAGATTGGTATCACGTAAGGTAATTTTCTCTGACAACTCTGAAGTATCTCCTCTGCACACACAGATGCAAAAATAAAGTCATGAGAGAAATTGTGTTTCTGTGTAATAGGATGTAGATCTGATCATTGGTCAAACCTCCATCTCACTTGAATAACCGCAGCAGTCTCCTCCGACTCCAACTGCAGAATGTACTCACTGGGTTTAACCAAGAGGAGAAAGAAAAGGTTAATGATGCACAGTGGGAAATCAACCTTTAAGTATCACAGAGAGCATCACAGGAAATGGATAGGGAGGTATAGAGGTGACAGAGGACGGGTAGGATGATAAAAAGGAAAACGAAGGGAAGCCTTGAGAAGGTATGGGCAGAGAGAGACAGTCACAGAAATATAAATGACTGACAAACAGCTCGGAAACGCAGGGTGTTGATTATCTCCTGTTCACATTAGAGCCCACACAGACCATTAGATGTGAGCCCAGCTTGAATCAATTTCAAAATTATCTATTCAAGAGAAATCTTGACTGGAAAGCACACGGCACTCAGCCTTTCAGCAACACAATGTAGGTTGCTTTTTTTGTTTTTTTCCCGTCGTTTCGGTGGCAGAAAGTGGGGAGGTGAAGACGTGCGAGGGCACAGCGTCTTGGCAAGATGGAGAGACAGGTGGGAAGACGGGCAGAAATGAGGTCAGAAAATGTTATAAAAGGGTGTGGTGTTGTTTTGGAAACAATGTAAGGGAGGGAGAGAGATCTCTGGAACAAGGGAAGGATGGAGGAAGAGTGGAGGGAGGCTGGCACTAATGACGGGTGTGCCCAGGGCCACACAAGTACAGCTGTCTCCCCTCCCAACTTCAGCAATGTCAGATCAGCATAATAAAACCCAGTGTGCTGGTTTGTGCTCACAGGAACAGCTGGGTGGCTCGGTGAAAAACACGGGGAACAAAAAGTGAACAAGGGAGAAGAGAAATGTGCAACACCAGACCTTAGCATCCCTGCACTGAACTTGTTGAGTTTCTCAAACACGACCCAGCAATACACAGACAGGCTGCAGTTTGTGAAGGGGGTAGTGGACACTTAAATTTCTGGCAGCCTCTTCTTGGACAAATAACTTTGCTTTCATCGAGTTTCCAATGGCTGACGTCAGAATGTGTTCAGAGTGAGTCACACATATGCCGGCTCTGCCCACCACCTAGTCTTTGTGTTTGTGCCCTTTGTGGCCCCGTGGAAGAGGATGTACATACACACATACGGCATGATGTCAGACGTGATTCTCCATCCTCATGTCACGCCCAGTCACTTATCGCTGACACCATACACCCAAGGTCTCGCAGGGCTTAACCCCCGAGCACATAAACAGCCCACGTCAAGGACTATTGGTGCTGTACTTGATCCTCACATATTATCTGCACTTTTATTTGACGGACCTACATGTAGGAGGATATCTGCCTGTCTGACTCACTCCTTGTCTGTCTGACCACCCCCTCCTTCCAGCCTGCCAGCACTCTCATTGTGTCTCTCACTGTCTCTTTCTCCTCCTCTCTTGCCTCCTGTGTTTGTCTTAATCATTGCTGAGGTGATGTGGGTCTGGCACAGCCACTGGATAATGTGATTAGAGGAGGCTCAGGCACAAAGTCTCTACACTGATCACTTCAGTCATCTGGGACTTCAGTTGCATTTGTCGTAGGATCTCCAGGTGGAAAACAGCCTCACTAAGATCTTCAGACATGTTACTTATGGTGTGTGAATTTCACCTCGTTTTAGCCTTGTTTTTAAATGTGTGAGTATGTGTGCACCAGCTCGGCCTGAGATGTCTGCGAGCACCCGAGCCAAAAGGGAATATTCCAGGGAGGGGGCTGGGCAGGCGCGTCTGTTGCGGTTTAAAGTGCATATGTGTGTACATACATATAAATCTGTGATTCCCCTGCGTCCTAAGGACACTGCGTGTGTTTTTGGAGGCCTCCAGAGGCTTCACAGATGAATGAAGCATTGGATCAGGTAAGCCAGGCATTATTCCCCAGCATGTGCAGCAGCTGGCCCCGGGGAATTTTTTGATCGTGCGTCTGCAGGACCGCTAGGGGAGAAGGTGAGGAAAGTAAGAGTGGCTCTCGTCAGGGGAAAGATGAAGAGGGTTTAGACATGACAGGCGTGTCATTAATCACAAGATTCTCCAGGCAGTATTTGTGGATGTACCTGCTCTGAATGGAAACAACCAAAGGAGTGGACTGGACTAGCTGTGGGAACAGGGAAAGGTGTGTGCATCTGTGTGTTTAGTTCTGTGTTTCTTCTGCCGCTTCATTATTGCCCTATTCCCTGTTCCTTCTGTCGTTCCTGGCTCTGGCCGTGTACCATCACCCCCTCTGGCAGCGACATCTATGACAGGTACAGAGAGAGGGAGAAAAGCACTCTGTAGGAAGCAAATCTGTCACAGTGCTAACTAAAACATGTCAGTGTAGTAGTGCTGTGTCTCGGTGCGCCCGTGTGCATGCCTGTGTGCCGTGTGGACAGCTGATTGGAATGCGGGGCTGCTACAGTGAGGAGTTTATTTCATAGCTTTCGAGACAAGGAAGGAGCTTTTGAAAGAGCCGGAACAGCCGGTGCTCCTGCAAAAGTGGGAAAATAGGGGGGAAAGATGGGGAGAGAAATCAAGGCACAGCTGAACTATGAGACGCACTGAAGTGTGTTCATGTCTGCGAGTGTGTGTGTGTGTGTGTGTGTGTGTGTGTGTGTGTGGGTGGGTTTGTGTCCTCAGGGGAACCAGCTCCTCTCTCTGGACTAGACTGAGCCCACCTGAGTCTCTCTCCCACCCCTCCAGCTGTTTCCCCTCACTACACCCAAATCTTCCCTCGTCACCCAACCTCTGTCCCCCAAATTCACTAACTTTCTTTCTGCAATCCTGGTGCCTCTCTGTTACACTGCAAAAACTCAAAATCTTACCAAGTCTGTTTGTCTTATATTTAGTCAAAATGTTTCATCTCACTCAATTTAAGATAAATTCTCTTAACAAGTGACATTTCAGCAGATGGAGGGACTTGTTTTAAGACAATGCATCTTAAATATCTTGTTAAGTCAAACAATCTGGAAATTATCTTGTTTTGAGTTGAATTTTACAAGAAAACACTAAATAAGTTTAACCCTCGTGTCGTACTGCAGGTCAAATTGACCTGTTTTAAAATTTGAAAATGTGGGGAAAAAAATATATTTTCACAGTGAAACTTCTAATGTCCACATTTTCAACATTTTTGGAAAATCTTTCAACATTATTTGGTGGAAAAAAAAGAAATGTTAAAAATGTTTCTTAAGGACATTCACAAAAAAATCTACCAAAATCTAGTGAACTTTGCTGGATTTTGGTTGATTTTTTTGTGAATGTTCTTAAAGAAAATATTAGAAGTTTTACTGACATATATATGGAATCACTTTAGATATTTTTAGGATTTTTGGGGAAGATTTTTAATCATTTTTTTGAAAATATTTACAAGAATTTTCTTGCCAAATTTGGGGGATTTTTTTAATTATAAAACTTTTAAGGAATTATTGAAATCTTCTTCCTGAAGGTTTTGCAAATTTTCAGAAATTTGGGGAATTTTTTAGCTGAATTTTTGGATTTTTTTCAGACAAGGAAACATCATTTTTTGGTGCCTGTAAATGAAGACAACAGGTGGGTTAATATATCTCAAATTAGGCGGTTAGATGAAAGCAAAAATGTTTTTTTTTTTAGCATGTCTGGTTTATTTAAGACACCTAAGTTTGACAATCCTGGTAAAATAGAGCTTAAAATAAGTTTTCCCAGCTAATTGTAAGATCTCAATATTCTAAATATCTTATTTCAAGAAATCTTACCAAGCCATTTCACTTGTTGTATTGGCAGATTTTTCCACTTATTTCAAGGTAAAAGTTCCTTGAAATAAGTTTTTTTTTCTTGTTTTAAGAGGGGCATTTTGTCCTGTGTAACGCTGCTCATGTTTTCCTGCAGCAGTCGATGCTTGTGTTTTGCCTGCGAACCACAATATTGCTTAGAATTTTGGTTAGTTCAAGTCGAGCCACTGCATAGATGTTCTATGACATGTAATGGTTTGCACTGAGGGCTGCGGCCCGGTGTTTTCTACTGAGACGGCTCCAGCTTTTAGACTGCGCCACAAGCAGAGCAGTATAATTTCCCATATAAGGCAGGAGGACCCTTCTTAACCTCTTTCCTCCACCGCCTCCTCCTCCTCCCATGTCTCTCTTCTACCCCTTTACTCCTTCAGTACAACTAGCTCATACCGTCAGCTCACTCCCCCCTTTCTGTTGAGACTGTGGTCTGGTGCCCTATACACACAAATATCTCATAAGGAACTGTCAGAGAACAACAATCCTGTTTCAAACACTGATGATTCTCTCAGTTTGTGTCATTTTTGCGTCTCTCCATTCATTGAAAATACCTGCCCGGCCATCCGCATTGCTGCATTTTCCTTCTCCACGGTGCAGCAATCATTACACCAAAGCTTCAGATCAAGCCTCCCAAATCCAATGGGAGGGATGAGGAGAGTGGGAAGCAGAGTGGGAGGCAGAGATGGATTGAAGGATGAAGATAGTGAAGATGGAGAGAAAGGGAAAAAAACACAAACAGAGCTGATAAGAGCTTCGGCAGAGGAAGTGTCGTTCTGGGCCAATCCCCCGTGGACTCCCAGTATCCCACTCTTCCCCCTGCTGCAGGATGTGTCCTCGTGTGGGAATACACAAGGAATGTGGCCCCTTTTGTTTAGTGTGCGATAGGCTCCTGGTTGGCGGTCATTTGTGTGTCTTATGTGTGACAAGCTCCAGGCTTGGCAGACGCTGATCAGAGCAACAGTCCTTTCTGGGTAAGACCCTCCTAGGAAAACAATGACTGGTGTTATGGCTGCTATCTTTCAAAGCCCCTCCTTGGCCGATGGAGCACTTGCTGGTCTCTCCCTGTGGCTCTTATTCAGAAACTACACATTAAACAAAAGGCTAGGAAGGCATCTACACCAGTGGTTGCCAGCCTTTATGGTTGGATGTACCCCTAAAGAGCTGCCAAATGAACTCAAGTGCCCCCTCATAGATGCCACCCATCATGTTCCGAATGCCTTTATTCAAACTGATCTTAAACTGGATATTATTTATATTGAAGTGAATAGTGGCAAGGAAATATTTTCTAACAAGTGACCTGCACCAATTCACAGTGTAAATCATCTGAAGGCACTTCACATAGTGAGATGAAGACCTTAGAATATTAAATTGTAGAAAAAAGTTTTAAAATGGAAAGATTCCCTTAAAAAAAAAAAAAAAAAAAAAAAAGCTCTTTCGCAATAGTGAGAAGAAATAATTCACATTTTATAGGAAGAAACTTCCAACAGAACCAGGTTTGGAGAGGGTGGTTGTCTCCCTCGCCCTGTTGGGGTGGAGTTAAAGGGGAGAGACAACAGGACAGCAGATAGAAATCAGACAAACAATGCAGAAAAAAAGCAAACAGAGGGGAGTCTGGCGAGGTCCATACCCAGAGATACCTGCAGAGAAGACACAAAGTTAATGACATGTAATAGCGGCACATAAATGCACTGAGAGAGAAAGAGTGGAAAGTAGAGGTGCTCAGTGTATCACAGGAAGTCCCCCAGCAGTCTAGACCTATAGTAGCATGACTAAAGGACGGTTCAAGGTCACCAGCCTTTACTATAACCCTAAAAAGGAATAATTTAAGCCTGATCTTGAATGGGTGAGAGGGTGCCAGCCTCCTAAACTCAAACTGGGAGCTGATTCTACAGTAGAGGAGCCTGATAGCTGAAGGATCTGCCTTCCATTCTACTTTTGGAACTTCAGGAACCACAAATAAGTGTGCACTCTGAGAGCAAAGTGCTCTGCAGGGACAACATGGTACAATAAGGCCTTGAAGATACAATGGAGCCTGGTTATTAAGGGCTTTGCATGTTTAGAGGATGATTTTAAATTTAACAGGTAGCAATCAGTGGCTCTGTTTTGCTCTCAGGGGCATTGTTTGGGATGTGAAGAGGAAATAGTCACTGCAAATCAATACAAATGTTATCATATTTATCCTGTGCTGAAAAAAATTCTATACTGATGGAATGAGTGGTGTCTTTCAGGATGACAATGCCCCCATCCATAGGACGCAAGGGCTCACTGAATGGTTTGATGAGTATGAAAATTATGCAGATCATTTGCTATGGCATTCACTGTCACTGGATCTCAACCCAGCTGGACAACAACAAAGATTTTGGACCAGAGTGTTCGACAGCGATCTCCACAACAATCATCAAAACACCAAATGAGGGAGCACAATGGTGGTTCATCAATACACTGGAAAAAATGCCCCTCTCAAAACAAGAAAAAAAAACTTATTTCAAGGAACTTTTCCCTTGAAATAAGTGAAAAAATCTGCCAATAGAACAAGTGAAAAATGGCTCGGTAAGATTTCTTGAAATAAGATATGATATTTAGAATACTGAGATCTTACAATTAGCTGGGAAAACTTATTTTAAGCTCTATTTTACCAGGATTGTCAAGCTTAGGTGTTTTAAAATAAGCCAGACATGCTAAAAAAAACCAGCATTTTTTCACTCAAAACCAAAGCAAAATTTGCTGGATTTTGATTGACTTTTTTTGTGAATGTTCTTAAGAAACGTTTTTAACATTTCTTTTTTTCCATCAAAAAATGTTCAAAGATTTCCCAAAAATGTTGAAAATGTGGACATCAGAAGTTTCACTGTGAAAATAAATTTTTTTTTCCCACATTTTCAAATTTTAAAACAGGTCAATTTTGACCCGCAGGACAACAAGAGGGTTAAACTTATTTTGAGTTTTCTTGTAAAATTCAACTCAAAACAAGATAATTTCAAGATTGTTTGACTTAACAAGATATTTAAGATGCGTTGTCTTAAAACAAGTCCTTCAATCTTGCTGAAATGTCTCTTGTTCAGTGAATTTATCTTAAATCAAGTGGGATGAGACATTTTGACTAAGAATAAGACAAACAGACTTGGTGAGATTTGGAGTTTTTGCAGTGCACCAAAGCGCACTGAAGCTGTTTTGGTGGCAACACCTTATTAAACCACTTTATGAGGCTTTTTCCTTTAACTTGTCACTGGTCTGTACATCTAAATAGTTCCATTAAATCATCTTAGTCTGCAACAGTGACATCTTCAGCTGTCAGGGCATTTGTTTGTATTTCTTTCATCAGAAGTCAAGCATTTGATGAATTTCCACCCTATTCACTCTATTATTGCTAATTCGGAAACGTACATGAGGTGAAATGTTTTTTTCCTCACTAGACAACAATTTCAGGGTTTATTTCCCCCCCACTCGAGACCCGTACTTCTCTTTGCCCAAGGCGTTAACAAAAGAACAACTCCTGAAAGGCCTTTAAATAGACTCTCTAAAACTGTCGAAGCTTACCTTGGCCTTTTACGCAATAAAATACGTCTACACACAGACCACTTCAGCTTGAGGCTACATCCTACACTTGGAGTGCGAGAGGAACATGATTTCTTTATGAGCGTTTACCGGGCAGCAAAGACACTGGGACATGAGTAGACAGAAAACAAGGCGAGGTGAGGTTTATTGAAGAATTCATGACAGTTTCTTTGCTTCTGTGTAGCCCTCATGTTGACAGCCTTTTGTTGAAACACAGTGATAGAAGCACTTTTTAGTAGTCAGGAATCAGAGCACCTGATGTAAAATAAAGACTCTTTACCGACCAATGTGCTTTACAGTGATGAAATGGTCTTTTAACTCAGATATAAAGAGAATAAAGGCCATTTTAAACTTTTGGCACAAGAAATAAACATTCTGTGACAAGAAAAATAATCACAGCCATTCCTTTTTTTTTTTAGTGTGTCAAGTTTTAACTACCAACATTTGGTATCGGTTCAAGCTTTTGTCTTTGTAGAAAGCTAAAGGAAGCTGAACAGATGTAGTGGAAAAAGGTGTAACACATCGCTGCATTTTGGGTTAAATTCATTCATTCATTCATTCGTTGATTTTTGGGAAAACAAGCACATCTTTGGTTCAATGGTGTGTTTCTAAGATGCACAAATACTGGAGTGAAGCAAAATACAGCCAAAGAGAGGCAGGAAAGCTGCGTAGAATTGTATCCTACGTTTCCGTCAGCAGCTTTTAAAATGATATGTAACATTCGCTGAACTGCTGCGAGAATCCCTGCTGTTCAGAGGTGACTATTTCTCTATTATGCATGAGAAGTTTGGTGCAAACTTTAACAATGTCACCTCAATTACAAGAAGAACATTTCCCACTGACAGGGAACGTCAGGCTGGATTTATCAACCTAGCAAATCTTGTGTGAATAAGCCACTGTAGCTTAGCAAAAAGTTGACAAGTGCTCTGGGTATATGCAACGGCACAGGACTGATAAACATATTGCATTGTCTGCCGAAGGATATGTCCATCTGGACCAAAGTTTGGGAATAAAAACTTTACACAGAAACAGACGCAAATGTGTCACCACAACTTGTCACCAAGGACAGGAAGACTGATCGACTCTGCAAGTAAATACTTTTTTCATGGCAGACGGCATCACCTTGGTTTTACTGTAAGGGTGTTTTCTGAAAGTCAAGTCAAGCTCAGGACTGGTTTGCTTTCAATCAGAACCGATGATGGTGACTCAGACACGGAGGTGGCATAAAAACAATACTGAGAAGGGAGCCAGGGACATCACTTTGAACTCATATATGCCGTCTGTCCATACAGTTACTGTATGGAGCCAGTTCACTGCACACCGTGAGCATATACTGTATTTGTTAACCGGTATCAGAGGAGACGCACCCCCCGCCTCGAAAAAGGAAACTCAAGTGTCATTTAACTGCAATGCATCTGCAGGTACGTGTTGTCTTGAAATCTTCAGCCAAACAACACCTACTTCTGTTTCAGAATGACAGCAGAAGTTGTTGCACGCTCTGACAAAAACAACATTGTCATGCAGACTTGTGGAACAGAAGCATGTGATGTACATTCAGATCACTCCCCCACCTCAGTCTGTTACTGGGTGCCTCCTGGGCAGTGTGAACTCTGCCTCACTGTCTCAGCATAGCGCTAAAACGAGGCGCCACCGCGGTCAGTCACACAGGAAACCGAGAAGGCAGAAAACCTCACATCCTGCCTTAGCTTGCCTGGGAGAAACACTTCCTCCTCACAAAGCGGCAAGTGCATGTACTAAAGATCTCTCACGTAAAGGCAGTGCTGAGAGATGAGCAATGAGATACTATAGAACTGCTGAAACTGAAAGCCTGATATGGCAGACGTGTGCCCAGACGTCTCTGCGGTGGAAAAAAAAAAAAAGGGAGAATACTATCACAATGATCTTTGGAGGGAAATTACATTCACAAAAATTCAAGTGAATAAAGGGAAATAACAAAGCAACATAAGCAGCCTGAGGCCAAGTTTCCATCGCAGACACGAGTTCAAAAACAACACAAACAATGCAGGCTCCACTCCAGGATCATACACACTGGTAATGGCTATAAGTTGACCCTGAGGTCCAAAGGATTGTTTGCCAACAGGCACCTTCTGTTCACTACTGTTGTGGTGCTACTGGTAGTAAACACATGAAGGCAGTGCTCGAAGAGACAGACGTATCTCTCACTCGTGTCAATCTAGAAAAATTCCCCTGTGATTACCTAAAAGATCTGAATGGTGAAGGATGACGTGCATCTTGATCTCACCGTCAAAGCGGCAGTGAAACAGATGAGAACAAGCAGCAGCTCTGATGCACTCCGGGAACGGTCTGTTTGCTAATATAACCGAAACCATCCTCCCACCACTCTATTATCTGCTGACAAATATCACGTAGATTCTTCCCATACAGTCTGCACGTCTCAAGTCCAGACATTTACAAAATGTTCTTGTACAGCAGTACAACAATGCAGTGGAGCTCCTCAGCCTTCCACAAAGCAAGTCTCCATTTGTTCACTTCAGTATCTGCCTGTGCGTCTGCCCAGAGCAGCCGGCCCCCTGGTTACCATCAGGGCTTCTTGGCTGCAGATTTGGCTTTCCCGTTGGGTCCTGTTTTGATCTGGGTCATCTCCACATCTGTCAGGGCGTCAGGGGGAAGGCACGAGCGCATGCGTTCAATGGTCCTCTGGTAAGCTGCCCTCTCCTGCTCCAGAGAGCGAATCATGTGCTTCATTTTGCTCTCCCGAGAAAGGAAGTTGTCCACGCTCGTCTCCAGCGTCTGAATCTTCTGCCGTGCAGCCTGGAGAACACACACACACACACACACACACACACACACACACACACACACACACAGACACACACAGACACACACAGGCACACACGTGCTGCAATAAATACAGAGACTGACACTTGGAAACGGGGTGAACAAAGAGACACAGATGTTACAAATTCTGATAAATCAACTCTACAAACTTTTCAGAAGTACAATCAAATATGCCAATATTTCACACAGAATCAAGCTTTTATTGTAAATCACTGGTAAATGTTGCAGCAGCAGATTTCTTACACCATGAGGTAAAAGACTCAAAGAATTTGTCATTACATGAGATATGAGAGCAGCTCCACACCTCTTTAACATCCATTAATATAAGTCCTACCATATGTGACTTCAGTAATCCTTCTTCACAGATTCACACATGACTGGAATGACAGGAGGTCTTGGAGAACACACAGCTCTGAATCCCTTTGTTTTACTAGTGCTTCCATTGTGTTTTTAACTTAGGTTTTAGTGCCATCTATGGGCAAACTGAAGCACTACCACTGACTCAAGATTTCTTTCCACAGTTAGACATGAAGCCTCCCCAGGATTTTAATCAGATAAATCATACACCAAAACATCCTATTTGAAAAGTTATTCCCACTACAGTAATAGTAACACGTTGGAGGGTGGCCTTTTCTAAGATTAAAGTGTAGATTCGGTCCTTCCCTTACTTACCTGAAGTTTCTCCAGCAGGTCCATGTTCTGTTTCTTCAGCTGTGTGTTTGTCTTCTCCAGTCTGTCGAGTCGGTCGGAATCATCAGGCAGCGGTCCAGCATCTAATAACTCATCCTGCAGGACATGATACTCCACTTCGTATGCGTGCAGCTGCTTTGAGATGTCCATCTCCATTACCTGGTAATCAACAGGACACACAGCCAGACAACAATATGACAACAAATATTTTACTTTTTTTAAAACGTAGACTTTACCTACATGTATCATCTATGACTGTGATTAAACATGAAGCAGCACCTTCTTTTGTAATGAGGTTGAAGTTCTCCTGGTGTGTAAATACATAAGAATCTGAATATTTGCAATAAATCTGACAATAAAAGCTCTACTTTTCTACTCTTCCTTCCAGATCATGTGAGTAACTGGCAGTCTGCTGTACCTTGACCAAGCAGTTTTACAGATTAACCCTGGTGTCGTCCTGTGGGTCAAATTGACCCGTTTTAAAGTTTGAAAATGGGGGAAAAAAATATTTTCACAGTGAAACTTCTGATGTCCACATTTTCAACATTTTTGGGAAGTCTTTGAACATTTTTTGGTGGGAAAAAAGAAATGTTAAAAATGTTTCTTAAGAACATTCACAATTGGATTTTGGTAGATTTTTTTGTGAATGTTCTTAAAGAAAATATTAGAAGTTTTACTGATATATATGGAATCACTTTAGATATTTTTTGGATTTTTTTTTGAAGATTTTTACTCATTGTTTGAAAATATTTACAAGAATTTTCATGCATAATTCGGGTGTTTGTTTTTTTTTAAATAAAGCTTTTAAGGAATTATTGGAATTTTCTTCCTGAAGGTTTTGCAAATTTTCAGAAATTTTGGGAATTTTTTTTGCTGATTTTTTGGATTTTTGTCAGACAAGGAAACAATATTTTTTGGTGCCTGTAAATGAAGACAACAGGAGGGTTAATCCTAAACTTTGTTCGGTTTCACTGAGCTACAAGTTTAATACTGCGTTATAGGAAGTAAGCATGCTGACCTTTAACAATGTCACACCTCTAAACGCATTTTACACCGTCACAGTAGTAGTGGCATCAAAGCTGAGGTTTCATGCGCGACATATTAGCTTTACATGTATCACAGTGCTTCATAATCTGGAAAGCTGCGACTGTGTTCTACATAACTTGCTTTTCTGTACCTTGGCGATGGTCTGCTCCATCTGTGTCTGAGTGAGGGTGGGGAGTGTAGTTTTCAGGTAATCCACGATGCTCTCAAAGCTGTCACACTCCACTATCTCCCCCTCATGGCTGCTCAGGAGACAAAGGGCCACTTTAAAGATCACCTCGGTCCCCTGTGCAAACACAAAATCTGAAAAAGACAGAAAAAATAATCAATAAATAAGCTGCAATTAATATAAATGTCCCCCACACAAAGCAGAACGGTGCGTTTCAGCAGCCGTGTGTGAGCAAACACAGAGCACATTAGAGAACATACCAAAGATGCGGGACACGAAGCCGAGGGGAAACTGCGAGGCGAAGAGGGTGAGGAACCACGGCGCTGCGTACAGGCTCGGGGAGATCTCATGCTCCTCCAGGTGCTGGTAAAGGTCACGGTGGTAGTCGTGCAACAGCCTGGAGAGCTGGTACATCTGAATCTGAGGATGAACCAGCGTGCGCACGTAGAAAAAGACAATACAAACTCAGGTTAAAACACGCAAAGCAAACTGGTATATCTGGATCTGTAGCAGACAGGATATCACAGCACAATCTAAGAACTGGCACATTAACCTTCATCCAGCTCCTTTAACAGTGGTATTGCACAGACTTGCTCAGACACGCATCAAGGCCAGGCATTGGATGAACTATCTAACAAGATATTACAGTGGCAAGCACAGCAGGCAGGAAAGAGAAGCAGAAGTTAGCCGGAGCTAAAATTAGACTGTTATCACTCTTACAGTTTCCTGACAGTTACAAAGAAGACACATAACACCTTTACCTCCTGAACCAGGCGCAAAGAAAGCGGCACAGATTCCTCTCGTGTCTGCAAACTTTGGATTAGTCTTAAGGGAAACGGAACTGCGGTGAGAGGCTTGGCTAAATGGTTACCTGATGCAGATTAAACATTACCACACCCGCTGATGCTTTAACTTGACTGGGGTCAGCTGATGTTTAACTGAAGCCAACAGAGCAGGTGTGGCTTCACTGGGAGGTGGAGACACTGAAACTACTGTTTGCTGTGGCCGACTAATAAAACTCACAATAGCAGCAGGTAGATAGCAGCTGCAAAATGAATTCCAGCTTGCTTGTTGTTCAAACACCGTTTCAAACAAGCTTTACATTTACTGAAATTCAAAGCCACTGTGTGCAGAAGGGTATTTGCATGTATTACCGTCTGCAGCGTCTTTTTTGATGCCACTAATGATGGAACCAGAGATTAAAATGCTCAAATTTTATTCATATTTTTTCCAGGAAGCACCAAGTGTACAAATGAACACCACTTTGGTCTGGTACAAGGTGTAATTTTTCCCTAATTTGACTTTTTTGAAATTCAATATTGGTGCAACTAGTAATCAAGTCTAACCCTGAGCCTTTAATTATCTTTTAGGAGTGAAACACAGCAGATATTTGTGGCTAAAATGCAACCACATAGTGATTATGTTCTAACAACATGTTAAAGTGGTCGATCCACCCACTCGTGCACTGACCTGCAGGGAGACCATGTCGGGTTTGAACTGCCGCCTGATGCCGAGGTCATACATGAGGAATTTCAACATATCAAAAGCCTGTTCTTCGCTCATGTGGAGCAGCAGCACCCCGGCCAAGAAGCTGATCCCCTGGCAGTAGCCCACCTGAGCAGCACAAATATAAAAGAAGAGCACACGTTTACTGCAGATTCCACGATGATCATCACAGGCTGCACTGCGGGGAAAGCAAAGAGGATTACAGCATGTACCTCTGTGTCCAGCAGAGAGTAGGCTTTCAGCAGGTTGTAGAGGGAAAGCTGCCCAGCGCCGAGCTGAGCTGAGAAGTACTGGTGAGTGGGGAAGGTCCGGCCTAACGAGGGAGACAGGTGTGATTTAACATCGATGAGTTTTCAACATGACAAGAAGAAGCAATAGGGAGATTTTTTTAGGGAGAAATTTGCCCATTTATTTGAAAAAGCACATTTCATAGGCCTAGACACAAACCAGTGAAACACCATGACTTTTCTTTGTTCTCAGTGAGTGTGGGAACCCCTTTTTACAGCGTACTCACCTAAATCCACCAGGATGGCGTGTTGCTGAGCAGTGAGCTGCTTCAGCAGGTCATGGTAGGGGGTGTCGGGGGCCTGCTGGCGCTGAGGCAGTCTGTGATGCAGTCGGTGCTGATGGGAAAGAAGCAACCAGACCTCCCCACGCCTGCTCTTTGGAACCCCTGCACGCAAAGATTAAAATGACATGCGCTCATCAGAACAAGGAAAAGTCAAGTTAACTCTATGATTCCCAAAATCCACTGGCTGGTTCGATAAACATGTTGTCGTAAAGTCAGAAATTGTTAAAACAAAGACAATTACTGCATATTAAACTTTACAGATTTAGTTTTTTCACATCTGTGAAAAAACTAAATCTGTAGACAGCAGGAGGACAGCAGGAGGGTTAAGAGTGCAGAAAGTGTTTAAGAGCACAGGAAGTGTTTAAAAGAGGGTGGGAACGGTAATGCCTTAAAATAGGGTAAAATAGGGTAATGCCTTAAAATATATATATAAATAATAAAATAAATATGGTTGCTACTTCGCGTATTGTCGCCTATTGTGAGGAGTCTGGAACATAACCCCCACGACAGACGAGGGACCACTGTATAACAGCATACATTTTCTACTGTAAAAATAATTGTTTTTATTTCTCTCTAATTCCACGGAGGTGAAAGACTTGATATTGAAGTGAAAAATGAGCTCACATTGAATTAAAAAAAAAGTGACAAGAGCACAAGAGCCCACAAACTGCCTGGAGTGCAGAGAGTTAACTGTGTCATGTTTATTTATTCATACAGCTCTGTTTGTGTTCTATTTATGTAGTTTATTTTCCTTTATCCAACTTGATTTTGTTTTGCCTTCAGTGTGCTGTGCTCACACACACACACACACACACACACACACACACACACACACACACACACACACACACACACATCTCCTACCTTGGCAGAGTGCACGATACATCTCCTCCTTGTCTTGTGGGACTGTCGTTCTGCCTGGGGCTGTCAGTTTTCTCTCCCACAATGCCTGGGAATCTTTGGAGCACTGGCTCACTTCCTGGTAGTTGAGTTTCATCTTGCGGATGTGCAGCTCATCTCGGCTCGCTGCAACACAATCGCCAGTGCAAAAACACATGAGAGAGCATATTCAACATCCTTTTGTCGATGCAAATTCTTTTCTCGCACCAGAAAATCAACACCAAAGGCCAACAATAGAAAAAAAAGCCTCTCTGTTTTTGCTTCTGTAAGAGGGAATGTAGCTGAATAAAAGATGTCATATTTGAGAGATAGACCCCTGCACCTTTAATCCTTCCTCACTAGTTACCATGGAAAGCGTAGCACATAAAAACAAGCCACAATACCCACACTGACACCGAATATCCAGCCTTATTATGACAGATACATGTAGAGGCTTCATCAACATAGTGGGAAGATGGACAAAGGATAAAAGAAACACAAACACCATCAAGTATGATTGTCCCTGAACATGCAAACAAAAGAAGCTGCACTGAATGAGGATAATAACCAGCCACCAAAATCATGCAAAACATCTGCCTTGATCCCAAGGGTTCCTTTGTGTTGCTTACCTTCTATTGAAAACAGTTATTCACAGTTAGGTCCTCAGACCAGCATTGATGTCATAGTAACAGACAAAGGGAAAGACATGTGTTGGTGTTCAGAATAAAAAGGCTACACCTAGCAGGTGCATCCCAAGGATAAAAAGAAAAAGAATCTCTCCTTTTAACTCATGTTTTGTCCATGATCTGAGCTACACATGCATAAAAACTTGACAGTCCTTAAACATTTGCAACGTGGGCTCAACTTCATTTTAAAGATTGCTTTCTGACACTTAGCTCCACTGATCCCACACACATTTGTGAATCTGCATGTGTTGCAACATCAAAACTTCTAAATTTAGATGCGGTCAGGATCCCCAAACCAATACGGCAACATTTGACTTCTCAAAATAAACTGAAATGACAGCTTTAAGGAGCCACTAACTCTGAGCCTTCTATCTCTGTCCACACTCATAAAACTACAGTTAGAAATACCAAGGCAAGACTTTACGTGTCAGAGCATGCGGTGATTGTGAAACTTTGATGAAGGGTGATTTATTAGTGTAGTAAATATCATCATGGGCAGATGAATCTTAACAATAACACCCAATGTGAGCAGATTTCAGCAACATCCTCGTGAGAAATTTATAAATACTACCAGTGACCGCAGAGAAAAATGCACCACACATCAAAGAGTATTATCTGATTTCACAGCAACAGGACTTCAGACATCATGTTCTTTCTATTTGTCATTCATGTGACCAAGAAAGGGTTTGCTCAAGGCTGAGAATGATTATTTATATGTACAGTAGTAAATTATTCTCACCCTCTAGTCTCTGGTTCTCCTTCTCCATGCGCAGCAGGAGGATCTGCTGGTGGATGGCAGTTTTCCAGAGGGCCCGGTAGTCAGCCGCTGTCTTTTTAGGTCTCTCCTTAGACAGGGGGTCACCTGCTGGGGGCAACAGGCGCCCCAAAGGGTCCAGAGCTGAGTCCAAGGCACGTGGAGAGAGGGGCAGCAGCTCCCTGGCATCAGAGTGCTCTAAAACGCAACATCCAAGAAAAATACATGTAAAAAATATACATGAAGCAAGTCACTTTTTGAACAATTAATGGCCAGTAGTGGTCCACAGAGTAATATCAACCAACACTTCAGCTCAACAGGACCTTCAGACTCTTTTAGTTCCTGTTTTTTTATGGCATATTTAGCGTGTAGTTCAGTCTCACTGCTCTCATCATGACAACGCAGCAGGCAGCTGCTCGCACCAACAAAACCTCCAATAAACCCACTGTACAGGCAAATGACCAGCACCAAACAAAGGGAAGCATTTCACAACTAAAGAGACAGACATTGTTCTTCCGAGTTGGAGACCAAGCCAGTAACAATTCTGCACTTTCATTTTCATTCATCAGAAAGATGTCTGTTAATTAATGTCTCTGCTGCAGCCAGAATTTATTTGCAAACACAATAGCTGCTGCCACGAGCTTGTTTTATTTGTTTCTGGACTCAAAGCAGATGAAAAAAAATCTGTTTACAAAAAATGCAACACTTACAACAACAAAAAAACAAACAAAACAAAAAGCACAATTTTATGATTCTTGTTGCCATGATATTTGTAATGATAACTACATTTTTGTGACACATCCCAGACTGAGATTAGCAACAAAAAGAATTTTCCATCCAACGCTTACAATATGCAAAAAAATAATTTTTACATTAACAACTGTGGCATCATATAAACAAACTGGCGTTTTAAGGGATAAATCCTGAAAACGTTTAGCAATCATGATCAGAACTTATGTAGAATAAATGAGAGAAGTCATTGAAAGTAAAAAATAACATTATTATTGAATTTTTTTTGGCACTGTTTTTGATGGTGACATTTTTGGCCTTAAAGACCTCATTGTAACTAAACTGATGTCTTGAATTGAAGGTTAAATTCTCTCCAGCAACACTTCATATCTTCTATGCTATGAATGTTGCACATTACATGTTACAATTATTTTTTACTACCTTGCTTGAAGTATTCCGTACATTTTAGTGCTTCTTCTAGTTTTATCTATCCATCTATCTATGACAAACCATTTTTACAAGCCCCTTCTGTGAGTCTCTATCTGAAAAGTAGATGCACTTCTTTTTCTTTTCAACCCTCCCTGCTTTCAGAAAATCAGTTCCAGGATGATAATTGACCAGAAAAAGGTTCCTCATGCCTTGCCTTCATTTCCTATGCACTTGTGGATTATTCAGAGCTGACTCATTGTGCATCATGTTGTGCCTTGCCTGCAGGATTGTGTTACCAAACCTGTGTGCTGCATGGATGCAGATGGCTTGTTCACGGGTGACGCGACCCTCAGGAAGATCTTCTGTCTCCAGGAGACCCTGCGAGGGGTGGGAGGGAGGCTCAAAGAGTCGCTGCTGCAGCCGGACAGGGTCCTCTTCCTGCCTTCCCCATTACTACAAGAGAAGACGGCAGCGTCAGAGACACCTGATTAAAGAGCCGGGTGTCAACTTACACCAACACTCTTTCAGCACCCTTCTATAAATGCAGGCACACACATCCTTCAACACGTGAACACCCAACAGTGGCAGCCTCAGACGAGTTTCTCATCAACAAACTGGGGGTTGATGAGAAATGTCAAGATGAACCTTAAACATACTGATAAAAAAAAGCATGCGCCAGCTGCTGACTAGTTCCCAGAGTCTGTGTTAATGAAGCACAGTCAGTATCTAGAGTGACAACAAACATAATCCACAGCTGAGGCGCATGCACGCTCGTTCATCTTCTGCAAAAGAAGCCGCTTTAGTGAGCAAAGAAGAAGAAAAAAATGGTTAATAGAGGTACTTAAAAACTTCACTGCCTCATGTTACTTGTTTCACATTTATAGAGTCATAAAAACCCGGCTGAAAAAGTCATACCTGCCAACCCAGCAAACGGTGTAAAAACTAACTGTGAGAATCGATGTTGAAGACTTAGCTGCTGCTGAACCAAATACAGAAAGTATTTTTCTAAATAATCATTGAATCACTAACTTTGTAGCACAATATAATGAGTGTAGCAGCAGTAGAAGTTAAGAAAATATCAACATTTTGCAGCCTTGGTTGTTTTTCTCAGGAGGTGGCATTCAATTAGACTTAACCCTCTGGTTGTCCTCATTTACAGACACCAAAAAATATAGTTTCCTTGTCTGAAAAAAATCCAAAAATTCAGAAGAAAAATCCCCAAATTTCTGAAAATTTGCAAAACCTTCAGGAAGAAAATTCCAATAATTCCTTAAAAGTTTCCCTTAAAAGTTTTATTTTTTTTAAAAAATCCCCCAAATTTGGCCAGAAAATTCTTGTAAATATTTTCAAAAAAAATTTGTAAAAATCTCCCACAAAATCCTAAAAATATCTAAAGTAGTGGTGCGACATGATTTTAAAAATTACATTTTGACATTCTGAGTCTCTCTACTTTTAGCCATGGTTGTGCTGTTTCCATAGAGATGCAGGACTTAATATTGCGGTCACAAACAATCCCAAAAAGCAGCCAGAAACTGCTTAGGGTTAAAGAAACAAGCCTGTAGTATTTCTAATGGGGGATCGCTTCACAGTTACAGGAGTTAATAAGCTTCGTCAGCAAACAAGAGCCCGTCTGATCATGTGGGCAAAGAAAAACAGGAAGGGACCTCAGATTGAGACAAATGTCACTGAGACAGCAGTTCTGCTCTTACAGCAGTTCTGGACAGCTTCTGCCTCCTTAACAGCCTGAAGTTCCTAACTTGGCATATTACCTCTTATTATGTTTGCTTGCTCATCATTAAAAAAAAAAAAAAGTCTCACTTGGGTGAAGTTATCTCACAGTGCTGCAGAAAGCAAACCTGCCTACGAGCATGTTGGCATATTCAGATTTAAACACCCAGCCGGTCAAGGCTCGTCAGCGAGCTGTCTTTTAAACCTCGGGGCAAGTTGTGCAGAAAAACTAGCCTTGAACCTTTCACTGCGCTCTCTAAGAGGATTGGACTGCTGTCGGGGTAAGAAATCCTCCTGTGGAAATGATACTTCACAACGGTCCGCTCCACTGAATCTCATTCATAATGCAAATGTTAACCTTTGCTTTCTGCCATCCTGACACCCAGACCATGTCAACACAGCGCTGACGGAGAAATCAGGAGACTCTCAGGCACACTGCAGTACGTCCTGATTTCTTGAACACACCATATTAGCTAATTACCTTGTGCAGGCTGAGCATTTACAACAACCTTCAAGAATAAATACATCATTGAACTAAATCAGCAGGATGCTTAGAGCAGCAATCCTAAGGCATCAGAGTCAGGAAAGATGGTCCGAGGGTGAAACGTGGTTAATAAAGGCTGTAAATCTGGGTTAAATATAGTCTGCCGTGCAAAAAGCTTGAAAAACACACATGCAAATACAGTAAGGGAGGGGTGTATCAGCATCCCCTTCTACTTCTGAGAGAAACAGGAAGAGGGCAGCTCCAACTGCATGAGGATGGGGAAAAAGAAATAGCTGGAAAATATTTTTACTCATAAAATGTTGACAGAGAGAAGGGAAAAAGTAGAAAGATACAGGACATTAAAGCTGGGTGTTAAAAGGTTTCGACGGCCAACACATTCGTCATCCCATCAGAAGAACAGGTCTACCCTCCCACCCGCCTCATCCCTCCCTCTGTGAAGGCCTTGAGTCTTAACGGGGGGGTGGTCTGAGCAACCCCCTCTCACCTCTTGAGGCTCCCACTGTCTGCCAGGGAGCTCAGGGAGCCCAGGGAGCCCAGGGAGCCCAGGGAGCCCAGGGAGCCCTGGTAAAAGCTTTTCAGGAAAGTGGGGGCAGAGAAGGAGGAGGGGACGCTGAAGGAGGACTCGCTCTCCGAAACACTGCGTGTTCTCGAAACAGCCACGGGACTGGGGCGAGCCGAACATGAAACGCCCACAAATAAAAACAAACGTTACACAAAAGGAAAGAGCTCCTGGTCGGAGCACAGAAAAACAAAACACTGAGGAACTTGTGAGGGATCAGAACAGTGACAGGAAACGCATGATGCTATTGTCTGAGGACAGTGGAGCAGGAAGTGAAAGGATTTTAGACTGATCAAAGGGCTGCAAATAGATTACACTGTCTGTGCGTTCATCAAAAGGTCAATGAGGTATTTAGTCAGTGTTAAAGTGATTACATGAGAAGCAAGAAGTTCCAATCTCTAAGCAAAAGAAATACTGCAAAATTAACTCCTGCAGTATTAATAAAGATGCATTGATCATTCAGTTCTCGCAAATTTTAAACCAGAAATGCAGCGGCTGGTTAAATCACCTGCTCTGTAGCAGCTCTGGGTTAACAGACTGTTGTCTACGAAGAGGCGCCTGTTTGCTCTGGCTGACCGACTGGCCCTCGAAGGAGATGCGTTTCTTCACTGGTGGATGGCTGAAGGTGTGGGCTCGCCGACGGAACTGCAGTCCGGCTTCCGGGTCGTCGTCAGGGAAGGCCGGAGGCGAACCTGGAGGGGAGTGGCCAGGAGATTCCTCATCCTGCTGAGGAGGGCGGGATGAAAAAAGCAGAGAAAGATGTCAATAAACTGTAAAAGCATTTTAAAGTACTGCACATTCATAAAACTTTGTATGTAGATGTTTGGATTTCCTGATGTAAGGACAGGGAGAAACAACGGCAGAATGGCAAGTAAAAAACATATTCCCAAAACAAGATCATCTAAAATATTCTTCAAAGCTCCACAGGCTAAAAAAGTGAGTGTAAGCAGGCAAAAGGTAATCAGCTTAATATCCACACACAACTTGAAACTCTATTCCAGTAGCCCAAAACCACATAAAACACTCAATGACTCAAGTTACACATCTGCACTCACCTATTCAATAAAACCCAACAGCGAGACTCATTCCGACTCAACACTCCTGCACTCAGCGTTGCCTCATGCCTGGTGGTACAACTCCCACATCCATTGTATTCTAATGGACAATGTCCTGTGACTCACAGCATCACACACAATTGGTGGGGAGGACCTCTGTGACACAACTCCACACAGAAACCCTCCAATCTCCTCCTATAATGCTTCTGGAGACCTCCCTCTTATGTATCTGTCACGACACGGGACATGCAGCGATACGTGTGCTCTGAGGTCTGATCTAGTTACCACCGCTATCTAAAAAGTCCTTGTGTTGCTGATCACACTGGAGATTGCAAAAGGTCTGTGTGTCATGCAAATCACATCTCTGCCAACTAAATGGCTTAACAGTGACTTTTAGGAAACACTGACCAGATAAAGTGTCTCAGATCCGACACTCCTGTAGTATTATCTCCGATGGCAGGCCTGAGAAGACGAAGCCAGGACAAGCATGGCTCAGCAGATGCATAACTGGACATCCTGACTGGGATTTCCTGCTTGCCAGGACATCGTATGCTGGCAGAATCCCCACAAGACCACTTGCTCATATAATAACAATGCAAACAACTCAAAATATAAATAATATGGCTGTTTTTTTGACAACAGAAAGGCCTCTTAACCCTCCTGTTGTTCTCATTTACGGGCACCAAAAAATATTGTTTCCTTGTCTGAAAAAAATCCAAAAATTCAGCAAAAAAAAAAAATCCCCCAAATTTCTGAAAATTTGCAAAACCTTCATGAAGAAAATTCCAATAATTCTTTAAAAGTTTTATTTTCAAAAAATCACCCAAATTTGGCAAGAAAATTCTTGTAAATATTTTTTAAAAATTAGCAAAAATCTTCAAAAAAAAATCCTAAAAATATCTAAAGTGATTACATATATTTCAGTAAAACTTCAAATATTTTCTTTAAGAACATTCATAAAAAAATACAGCGAATTTCACTGGATTTTGGTTGACTTTTTATGGATGTTCTTAAGAATCATTTTGAACATTTCTTTTTTTTCCCCATCAACAAATATCCAAAGATTTCCCTAAAAATGTTGAAAATCAGAAGTGTTCGCTGTAAACATCTGATAGAGTATTACCATTACCAGAAGTTTCACTGTGAAAATATTTTTTTCTCCACATTTTCAAACATTAAAACGGGTCAATTTTGATCCACAGGACGACATGAGGGTTAATGTAGCAAAGGTTGCTTGTGAAAATGCTTTTAGTGCACCTCATAGACTAAGACAGTCTGTGTGATTGTGGCTATGAAAGATCAGTTTGATTGTTTAAAATCAACCACAGGCAGTGCTGGTAGAAAGTAAGACACACAGCAGGACTTGGAGCTGCTTCTTGGAGGCTGACGTGACTGCTTCTCCTCACTTGGCAGTTCACATTTCCAGTAAATCTGACATGACAGGATTGATGCAACATTCAAAGTAGGTCATATGACAGCATAGGAGCAGCTTCTATTTCACACATCTGCGTGTTCAGTGCTTCGGCCTACACATCTCTAAAGGGAAACTCCACCGACTTCACACATCAAAGCAGGGCTGAACAATTAAATCGATTTCAAAACGAAATTGCAATTTGAAAAAAAAATCTGCAAATCGCAAAAGGCTGCTGGATATAAGTGATGCAATGTGTCTGAGCAGGAGTTTGAACCGCGGTGTGAATGGTTTGACAGATTCATCCCATCCTCCTTGTGTGACGGTCACAGGTTTGATGGTGCCTCGTGGTAATACTCTATCAGATGTTTACAGCGAATACTGAAGCTTGAAACTAAATAAAAATACATCACAAAGTGTAATATCGGTCAACAAATCACAATTATATATCCTCCCCAAATCATTCAGAGGTATAATAAAGCTGTTTACAGTTCTTGGGAAACACTGCTGCAGGAAAACTAAAAACAAATAGTGGAACCAGAGGCTGCTGTACAAAATCTATCCATCTATCTATCTATCTAGATAGATCATTGTTAATCTCATGGGAAATTCAAGTGTTCAGCAGCTTACATATAAGAATAAAAACACAAGAAGATGAAACAGGCGGGTTAGTAACCAGATTAACATTAAAGTTAGTATAAACTCTGAAAAACTTGCTGTACAATACTATAAGCAATACTATAAACAAAACACTTATAATTTCACAATCCATAGAAATACTAAATGTAATTAAGAGTCAATATGCAGTATTTACACATTAAAGGCACAGTGATTTAAAGTGATTTAAAGTGATCTAAAGTGATCTGACAGGTAGTACGAGTAACTGTTACAGTAAAACTACATGTACACATTATTTGAAATCATCTCAAGTAACGGAACTGAGGACCTCAAGTCTGAAAATGTAGAAAATCTGGGGGTGTGGAATTAGAAGGGATGAAGGTATCAGTGCTCTGTAGTCTGCACCTAATCTCTGGTTAAGGCTCATCCGCAAAACTTGTCCGAATAGCCGACCAAACTCATGTGAATCAAGCTGCATCACACGTTCACTCCACATTCTGCACAGCAGTAACACGCTGCCGCCAACAACCTCAAATTGCTTACTGACAACTTCGTAAACACGCTGTACTCTTCTGCCTTTTGCTAACTTCACCTTCAGCATAAAACAACGTGGGAATATGTGGGAATAACAGTCAAGTCAAGTGAGAGGAGGAGTGTTAACATTCATCCAGCGACTGACATTGATGAAAGTGAACGCACGCTTATCACACTCTCCCTTTCCTGAGGACAGAGCTGGGAAATAACCTGCTTTTAAAAGCCACGGGGTAAAAAGTGAGAATTCTCAGAGTCCCCCGACTGAGGCTCTGGGAATTCTCATGTTCTTCCTCAAGGACACTTACTCTTTCAAAACCGCTAATGCTTCCCATGCTTCCCAAACGGCCTCGCATTCGGCTGGCACCCTGGTGACAGAGGAGGTGATTAGACACGTGATTAGAACCGCTTTATGCAACCGTTATTTTCCTATTACTGACAGACATAAGAAGAAGAAGAATTAAAAAGGCAGCTGTTTGTTGGCTTCATAACATTTACAGTATCACTGTCAGTTTGTGAGACAATAGCAGATGGCAGCAGTGTTCTCAGATTGCCCGGATCCTTCTACTCAGGAATTATTCTGCTGTCTCACTGGCAGATATGGGTCAATCCAAATCCCCTGGATGACAGCGACACAGAAACAGCAACTGACACAAAGACTGAGCAGCGAGACAAATAAAGGTTCACAGCACAGTGGTTGTGTTCTGTCTGGGGTGGATAAATAAGACACAGAGACGAGGATAAACTTGGAGAAAGAGAGAAGTGGTTGAATAAGACAACAGCAGGGAATTAAATAATGATAAAGGAAACCTGCTAAAAAAAAAAACAGCCTCTTTTCTGCTCTGACCCACCCTTGCAAAGATGTTCTCCAGAGAGCTGGTGAGGGAGGTGCGCGCTTTGTTCTTGAGAATATCAAGTTTGAAGCGACTGCTGGTGGCTGTGCCGTCTCCTGCCGACGAGCTGTTTGTGGCATTCTGTTAGGGAGAAAAACAAAAAAATGAGTTTAGCAATTAACACATGCACATTAATACACAGCTTCATGATACAAACTCAGTGTTCCCATATAGCAGGGGTGTCAAATATGTGGGCCGCGGGCCAAAATTTGCCCTTCAGAGGGTCCAATCCGGCCCGCAGGATGACTTTACAAAGAGTAACAATTACAGAGACTAACTGCAGATTGTAAATTAGTAAAATTATCCATTTTAAATAATTTCTAGACCAAGACAAGTTGGTTTGATCATAAAGTAAAATATTATCTTGCTCATTGTTCTTTTGTCATTTTGTGTCTCGTTTTTGTATTATTTTGTCTTGCTTTTGTTGTTTTCTGTCTGACTTTTGTCATTTGTCTCATGTTTTTGTCGTTTTCTCCTTTTTGTCATTTTGTGTTCCTTTTTTGTCTCGCATGTGTTTTTTTGTCTTATTTTTATCATTTTTTTGTTTTGCTTTATTCAATGTTTTGTATCTCTCAAATTCATACCAACCACAAAACACAACTGAAATGGATTTTCACTGTTTGGAACATTTAAGACCACGGCCTGAAAAACAGCTCTTTTAGTATCAGCACCGGCCATGACAAGGCACTAAATTCTAAAACAATCCTTATGATTTTCTGCTGAGAAGCATCATCAGTGGCAGACAGAGTGTGGCAGAGTGTTGATTGGGAACAACTGCTGCTGTATCAATACAAAAATCGAAGATCTTAGAATAACAAGAATAACAAGCAGAAGCCTTAGACTACACCACTTGACTTTGAAGAAGTTTCAGTGAAAATGTTGCATCATCAGTTCTGTAATCAACCTCTGTTCTTGTTTTTTTTTTTTTTTGGCTGTGATTTCTCCTCCTCATCATCTGCAGAGTGAAGCACTCACCTGAGGGGCCTCTCCAATGTGGAGGTGGGATTTTTGTTTGGTTTCACAGAGCTGCCTCAGCTGGAGAATCACCAGCTCGTTTTCTTCATGGTCTGATCCAGGCTTCAGTTTCTGCAGATATGGACCCATAAATACACAAACATAAAGCCTGAAAAAATATTGCTTTAACCCTCCTGTTGTCCTCATTTATAGCCACCAAAAAATATTTTTTTTTTGTCTGAAAAAAATCCAAAAATTCAGCAAAAAAATTCCCCAAATTTCTGAAAATTTGCAAAACCTTCAGGAAGAAGATTTCAATAATTCCTTTAAAGTTTTATTATAAAAAAAATCCCCCAAATTTGGCAAGAAAATTCTTGTAAATATTTTCAAAAAATGCGTAAAAATCTTCCAAAAAATCCTAAAAATATCTAAAGTGATTCCATATAAATCAGTAAAACTTCTAATATTTTCTTTAAGAACATTTGCAAAAAAATCAACCAAAATCCAGCAAAATTCACTGGATTTTGGTTGATTAATTTGTGAATGTTCTTAAAGAAACATTTTTAACATTTTTTTCCACCAAAAAATGTTCAAAAAATTCCCAAAAATGTTGAAAATGTGGACATCAGAAGTTTCACTGTGAAAATACATCTTTTTTTTCACATTTTCAAACTGTAAAACGGGTCAATTTTGACCCCCAGGACGACACGAGGGTTAAAGCAGATGTAGCATCTGTAAAAAATAAACCTCTCAATCAATCACCAAAGAACTATTAACATGTCCCTCATGTTGCCAGCAAACACAGTGCTTTGCTTCAGAAGAGCCTGCCAAACCTCACCTGAACTCGTTCAAAAATCTCAGCCTGCTCATTGTCAGTCAGCTGGGAGAGATATTTTTGGATGGCTAGCTTCGCTCTAGGTGGGTAGAGACCTGGAAACAGAAGAGGAAATAAGAGTCCTCCTTTATCTTGTCTTAACTCTGAGAAACAGACCACGCATCAGTGCATTGGTGAGCCGAGCCGGGGGAGAAGTGCTGGATGTGTGACTCAGTTCACGTGACGTACCTTCAATCCTCTCGCAGAGCTTGTGCAGGTCGTGCATGGGGCAGGCTTCACACAGCTGGATGGGAGTCTTGTTGCTTTGTAAGGCTGCTGCGGTGGTGAAGGCCTGCTTCAGGGTCAGCATCACCTCATCCACCTGACACACACCACACACACACACACACACAAAGACAAGATCCTCAGCTTCTGCACTGATGCAAATGAAAATGACGTTTACTCTTCTGTGACTCACCAAGGATTCACTGGCACACTGGAAAACGAAGCACATGTAATGACTGGGACCAGCCTCTGATTGGTCCCGACAGATGAATCCAAAATGATCGGTCTGCTTGATACCCTGAGGCAAAGACAAGACACACAGCAGACTAGAATGAGCACAGAAGAGGATGAGACTACTCTGGGATGTTCATTTGAGAATTACAAATGATAAAACTGCAACTAAGAAGAGCACAGACAGTATTAAGACACCATAATGGCTCTTTTTCCATTTCAATTCTCCATTCAATTAGTAAATGACCACCACTAGACAGTGCATTATCTTTTTGCCGGATGTCTATTGAAGGAAACTGAATTGCACTGAGCAGTGGGGAAAAAGGAACATACTTCTACATGACTCAAGATGTCAGTTGCCATACAGATGGGCAATAATGCATTAGATGTCTAGATAAAGTAATATACAAAGTTTCTCTGAGTTTATTCTCCGGTTAAGACTGCAGTCGAGACACCAGAGAGAGGCTTTTAGTGTAAATACAACCAGTAAAAATAAACCAACCTGACAGCAGGATGAGATATCTTTGAAGTTCTTCTCCAGCACCACTGTTTTACTGTCAGGACTTATGAGGTTTACTTCAAAACGGCCAACCTGGGAAACACAAAAGAACACAAGCAGATGCATGAAATGTACTCACAGGAACAAGAACATCTTCACACTGTTGGTGGATCATGGATGCAACAGCAGGTAAAATGTGTAGCTACGTTACATTTGCATCGATAAATTGCATCGAATGAATAATGAGTTAAAAATGTCATCTCATTTATTTTTTAATTATCTAAAATCACAAATAATTGTCTCTCTGTTCAAATTCTAGTTATTCACATTTAAGTTGATGCTCCAAAATTTGATGTTTTTGAACCACAACAATAATTTAAAAAAGAATCTATATTGTAATTTTAAATTTCTGTGTTTTGCGCTTGTGGTTGGACTGTACCATTAACATCTGGGGGGGGGGGGTGTCTACATTTAACCATGGATTTAGTTATGCAGCAACTTTATGTAATAGTATGAATAAAATTTTATACACATTATGCTGTCTTCTAATATTGTAAGAACAATCTTGTCTTTACTTTTGTTCATGCATTTATTCATTTGTGGCTGCATTTGAAGATGTGTATAATAAACACAGACACCATGTTGGTCAGTTGCAGTGGGTTTGGGCTGCTGCTCTTTGTTTAATCCAATATTTGCTTTTGACTCCGGTCTATAAGTAATATTAACATACATCAAATTTCCCCCAAAATAGTGTAGCCGATAAATTATTGCATGGTCTAATGTGCCTGAAACACAATGCTAGGGCTGTGGCTAGCTGTGGACTCCCCAGGGCGCTATGGTACAGTCCAACCACAAGCACAAAACACAGAACTGGAACATGAGAATGACTGGTCATTTTTAAAAAATCATTACATTCTGAGGCAAAAATCCAAATGGGAGCACTTAAAAACAAAGATGAGAGAGAATTATCCATTTGTGAAAGTTGAAAGTTTCAGACTCATTTTCCATTTTCTTCATTTTGAAGGTTCAAATTCAACAAAGAACTATGAAGCGCTGCACGGACCGTCACTGTCAGGCATCTCACGACAAAGACAGACTATTTTGAGGCCCGTTCAGTGACATAAACACACTCATGCACATTCAAAATCAAGGTCAACTAGTCGGCAGCAATGATTTTTCCCATAATTGACTGCTATGTAGAGTATCATATTGAGCGTTGTGCTCTAGTTTTTAAATTTAGCTTCATGAGGAAATGGGCCTGGTGTGTGAGGAATGGCAGCTGGCTCACGCTGCTGCCCGCATGTTTTTCATAAAGCAGGAGGCCTTGCACTTCCACAGGAGTAGTGCTGCACTCACAAATTCTACACAGGAGTTACAGCCTTTTAACTGAATCAGTTACACAGGGCCGCACCAGCCGGTACATTATAAATGCCAGCCGCGAGCACATAAAAATGATTTGCAGTAGCATGAGGCTCGGCGAATAAACGGAGAGAAGAGGAGGCTTCAATGACAAACAGCGCTGGAGCTGGCCAGCGTTGGGCTTCTCTGGTGTGACAGCTGGAATCAAGCTCTTCAAGACACATTATGATTTAGCGGTAGCAACTGACAAAAACAACAACATCCTTCTCACTGACAAAGAGAGTATATTTAGGACGCAGTAAATCCAGAGAGCATAACTGTACATTACATGTTGATCAGCCACAACACAATCACACATAGTAGGCATGTCTTTAAGTATGACTAATGCACATATGAACACTCTCTTGGCCCTGCCCTGGCACTTCAGAGTACAACAAACCACAACTTTTATTAGGAGTATATTACCGTTTTGATTAGTGCTCCTCATGACTATTTCAAACCAGCTTTCTGAGTCAGTTGGACGAAGAGATACACTGCAAAAACTCTAAATCTTACCAAGTCTATTTGTCTTATATTTAGTCTAAATGTCTCATCCCACTTGATTTAAGATAAATTCACTTAACAAGTGACATTTCAGCAGATGGAGGGACTTGTTTTAAGACAACACATCTTAAATATCTTGTAAAGTCAAACAATCTTGAAATTATCTTGTTTTGAGTTGTATTTTACAAGAAAACTCAGTTTAATGCATCTCATTACATGAAAGAAAAAAAATCTATTTTTGAGTGAAAAATTGTTATTTTATTAGCATGTCTGGCTTATTTTAAGACACCTAATCCTGGTAAAATATAGCCTAAAATAAGTTTTCCCAGCTAATTTTAAGATCTCAATATTGTAAATATCATATCTTATTTCAAGAAATCTTACCAAGACATTTTTCACTTGTTCTATTGGCAGATTTTTTCACTTATTTAAAGGTAAAAGTTCCTTGAAACAAGCTTTTTTTTCTTGTTTTGAGAGGGGCTTTTTTCCAGTGTAAGAATCCTCTGAGCTGCTACGCTCATTCTCAAACCAACGCACCACATCACTACTGCAAGATTACTTTACTTGGAAATCAGGTGAGCTTTTCTTCATCACATTTGCTTTACCTGGAAGAGCATAGTGCGGTTCTTGTCTGCGTCAGACGGCTGAACGTGGTTCGGAGCGCTGGCGTGTCTGCGTCGCGTGGGACCCATGATGACACCCTCCCCTGGCTTCCTCTGCAGACTCCCTGCCAGGCTGCTGCAGCGAGTACGAAACTCCTGAGGCTCCTCGAACCCAGTGTCCTCCAGGATGCACTCAGGGAACGCTCCTCGCAAGCTGCTCTGACTGGCGCTGCTGGTCAGGCCTTGACCTGGACCAGACACAGCGAAGATACGCTCAACTGTTTATTCAGATAACATGACTAACTTGCAGTTTTTTTGTTACAAACTGGATATTTTCTATTTCTTGCCATTAGACTTATGAATGTACAGACCACCATGGAACCAGACAAGTCTAACCATGTTTGACTGTACTATTTAGTGATTATACATAATTCTGTTGGACGCTGAATTCTTGAATGTAAATTTATGGCCTTCCTTTGAAACTTATGATGTTGACAGTTGTTCTTTGTTTTGTTTTTTGCCATCATTTTAACCATCTGTCATTTCTGTGCAGTAAAGTTTGGGCTCACCCAGACAATTCCATGTTTTCCATGAAAACTCCCACTTTTATCCATGTGCTAACATAACTGCACAAGGGTTTTCTAATCATCAATGAGCCTTTCAACACCATTAGCTAACACAATGTAGCATTAGAACACAGGAGTGATGGTTGCTGGAAATGTTCCTCTGTACCTCTATGGAGATATTCCATTAAAAATCAACCGTTTCCAGTTACAATAGTCATTTAGCACATTAACAATGTCTACACTGGATTTATTATTCATTTAATGTTAAAACTGCTTTTCTTTCAAAAAGAAGGACATTTCCAAGTCACTCCAAACTTCTGAACGGTAGTGTACATATATGATATACGTTGTACATCTTGCACTTCCAAAATCAGCAAACAAAAAGCATACTACATCATTTTAAAATTGCCAAAATTACACCATTTGTCATACCCAGAAATTGTAAAAATCATCGGATTTTCAACTACCAAGGCCATGAACTCTACATCCATCAGAAAATTGAACTAAATCTAAGCTTAAAATGGTGATATTTGATCAAAATCATTTTTTGTCTTGTTTAAAATTCACTAAAATATAGTCACTGGTACTATCAGATCGAGTAATAAAACTAAAAAAATCTGGATTCTTCAGCACAACCATAATGCCATTAATGACTAAGCTGCAACCAACAGCACAGTGATAAAAAAATTCACAGACTTTTCAGCTGAATGGCAGACAGAGAGAGCAAATATTAGACAATCACAGGAAAAATTAAATATAACAATATCTATAAATTTAGCTTTCTATTTTTTAATGCCATTATAACCGTGTCATACTGTAAAAAACAAAAAGATATTTCTGAGTTCTGTCTACTTCTAGCCATGGTTGTGCTGTTTCCACAGAGTTGCAGGACTTTATATTGCAGTGAAAAATGTGACAGGAGCAGTAAAACAGACAGAAACTGCTTGAGATTCAGAGGGTTATGTCTCTTTTAGGGCTGGGCGATATGGCAAAAAAAAAGAAAAAAACACTAGTAACTCATCAATTGGTTGTTATTAATGAAGCAACAGTTGTTATTTTCGCTGACCTCTATCCACCTGTGTATAAAATGAATTAACCTAAAGTGGTAAATCTGCTGCTGTTATAACTGCCACTTTATACATCAACTTGACAGGTGCTACGCAGTAACTAAGGGACGTGGGGCTATGAAACGGCCAACTGTGGGTCATAAAAAAAAACAAAAGTCTGTCTAAAGTCACTTGTTGGTCCAGCTTATGGCCGTTGCTGTACACATGTGCATCATTTCAATAAAACTTTTACCTCCACCTGTGGTCAAGTCCTCCACTGCTGCAGGGTCCTCAGTGCTCTCATTCAGAGCAGAGGACAGCGGGTCTCCTTCTGCCCCCATTAGAATCTCCACGGGGGCATTTTCTGTGGAGCCCCGCTGACCGTTGAGCAGTCTCAGGCGCTTGCGCTCAATCTCATGCTGACGAAACTTGTCGATGCAGTCATCGATGAGGGTGGACGGAGCCTTCTTGTGGCCAACTGTCACCTAACAGGAGCATTTATTTTAAAACACCTTGTTGAGTGAAAACACACCATATTTAAAGCACATGCATCGGTGTCTACCTTGCCACAGTAAAGCACTTCAAACTTCTGCGAGTTGTAGAAGGCCTCGTCTCCTTCCTGTTTAGGCTTGGCATCTTCCTTTAGGGCTGATTTGGAGACTTGGCGAATACTAGTGATTACCTCGGGGACCTGTAAGGAAGGAGAGCGGAATGAACGGATATGATGGATAGGAAAGACATGAACGAGGCAAACAAAAGACTTGGGAAGTCACATGGAACCCCATCTCCTCCTACAACTAAAGTGTCCTTAATCCTACTACCTAAAACTACACAGCATGACTTGTTTCTGTAAAAAAAAAATCTCATTTTCATGTTAAACTCAGTCTCAAAAACTGCAATGATAAGTCAGATATTCTGAAAATATAATAAGCAGAAGTGAAATAACCTCTGCAGCTTGAAGGTCATGATCCCTCACACATAAAACAGTGGCATCACATCAAAACAGCTGTTTGACGCATAAATGCAGAATGAAAATACAAACAGATGACTGACAAATAACACAATCTGACTTCATGCTGCGACTTCAAACAGCTTGAGGCTAAAAAACAGAATAAGATCTGAACAAAAGCTGGTCAACAACAGACAGACAAATGCTACAATGGTATCAGAAGTGGGCAGGGAGCCAGGGAACGCCCACGCTCTATAGGACTGAAGACAAAACAGAGAACTGGAAGAAATCAGAGACTTGAAGGTCACTCTGCCTATTTCCTGCTCCGCTGTGTTCAACACGTGCACAAGCAGCCAGTGCCACTAAATTATGCTTTCCTAACACACATCCAGGGAAAAAACTAAACAAAAGACAGAAACTGTAAGTCTTTCCACACCATTTCATGAGCAACACTTGGCAGTACGAAGCCTGATCATCCTTCGCGCTTGAGACACTTTAACAATCGAGGCTGAAGGAAAACTTCTGAAGTCAGGGAGCACTAAATCATTCTAAAATTTTGGCAGACAAAACTCGCTGACAGCCTCCGAGCTCCAACTCTGTGAAAAAAAAAAAGCTAGAGGGCCCTTAACTAGTGCCACAGCCAAGGTCAGCCAAACGCTGTGTTTAAGACAACAATGAGCGCTAAAACAAACAGAGGCTCCAACACACTCACTGTACACATCTATCACAGCAGATAAGAGCTGCATACTGACTGCTGGGCAAATATGTTAATAACGTACGCTGGGGAGGGAAGTTATGTAACTAAATACATCAGTCTTAGTCCTGAGGTGCAACCAGAACAACAGCAGAGAAGCGGGAGGGCAGGCAAACATCCTGACAAAGTCTATCCTGATTTACATACAAGACACAAAGATCACTGCTGTTGTGCGGCTACATGAGCTATTTTAAAGTCCCATTTTCCAAGTGCCTGCTTTCCCAAGGGCTGTACTGTGCCTGTGCTGGTGACAGAGGGCTTCATTGAGATGAGGAGGAGCGCAGGTGGTGAGGGGTGGAGGCTGGTTGGTCATACATATTTACTCAGAAATGTGGCCAGTGTAACTGATTTTCTATGCGTTAGGAATCCTTCAAAGCTTTAAAATGATGCTTTAATGGGATGGACTGTAAGTAAGTGCACAAAATATCCTGCTGGAATAAGTTGCCATGGGTGAAAAAACAAACAGAAATCAAACAGGATACCTTGGTGGAGGGGAAAAAAGGGAGTCCAGCACTGGCAAAGACGGTGTTGACGCTACGAGATCAAGAGAATTCAGAGGCCTTCCTGACTGAGAATCACAGCTGCAGCGTCGGCTTCACACGCCACTTTGTCACGGAGGAAGAAATGACAGGGCTGTCTTAACATTTAAAGGAACTGCTGTATTATACATGAGTAAGATGACGCCAGGGCACCATTTGATCTGATTAATTATTTGTAGTTAACCCAATCCAGAGCTGGGAAAGGTGCTCATTCCTTGGGAGGAGGCAGGCATGGACAGGCACAGAGCTGTTGGGCAACAGAGGAAAGCCGATGGGTTTTTCCAAACTCAAACATACCCAGCCATCAAAACTCTTCTCCAAACTGGTTTAGCCATCGCTGCCTGGCTTTATTAAACCATCTCAGTGACACTGGTGGTGAGCTGGAGCTTGTCTGGATAAACAGCAGCAGCCAAGCGCAGCTTTAGAGCTTAGAGAAGAACAAGCACGAGGATTGTCCTCTCCGAGCTCGGTGGAGTCCTGAGCTCTCCCACATAACGTCCAACCTCTGCACAATAGGCCCCAATAATATCAGATCAGACAGCAGCTGGCACATAGTGCGGTTGCTCTTATCGACACCATTAAGCCAAACCACCAGGAAAGAGTGGGGACCCGAACAATCACACACAGCGTCTGTGAACCGGCCTAATTAGAGCTCTTTTAGAGACACACGGGTTATCATTGTGTCAATACGAGATAAGAGTGGAAACAGGCAGAGACATGGAAGATAATTCCTCATGTCAGACCAGAGGTAATTGAAGACTACATGCTTTTTAGGTTGGAAGCAATTAGTTCTTGGAGAGATATAAAACAGAAATAAACGAAAGACCAAAAAGCAATTAATGCTGAATTTCACTTGTGCAAACTTTCCTTTTCAACTTAGGGAGCCAAAAAAGTGACAGTGAATCAGTGAAACACTTCATGTATCATAGGAAACTGAAAAAAATATGTGGTTTATTAGGTAACAATTATAAACCTGCAGAAAAGCTGTTGCATTAGTGCACACACTCACCAGTAAATGTACTGTACATCTGTAAAATCTAATCCACAACAACAGCGCTCTCATAAATTCTACTTTTCTTCTACATTTTCAGTTTTTTTGTCAACATTGTCACGTAAGGTGAAGTCTCTACTGAGGTCATACTGGTTGTTGTCCATGTGTTTCGAATATTTTGTCCACTCCACTAACACACACGAGACAGCAAAGTACTACTTTAAAGCATAATGTCGTTCAGCACACAACCACGATGAACCCAATAAGAAACATACAGTAGAATCATCACCATGTCAGCAACATTACTGAGACCTGAAATAGTAAAACTGTCATAAAAGAAGAACTTATGGCAGAGCTGTTGTACTGGATCGCATTAGATTTCACAGGTGGACATAGTAAAGTGACCTGTCAGTGTGGATCTGTTTTTGTGCTGCTGAGGCTCTCCAAGGATTGGTCCTTACGACGCTTAGTAGCTTTCACTACACCCAGTGTTTTTCCACCTGCCTGAGGGCAAATTGGGCAGCTAAGTTCAATAAAGTTCATGTTAGAACGTGAAACAAAAAGGTCCGTGTATCACCTTTACATAAGGTGGGAGTCATATCAGTGATGGCAGTGACACAAAGTGGTTTTTCCTTTCTTTTTGTACACATGTTGCAGCTAATTATGTGATTGGAGTTTGATTTTGGTGAAAAACTACCATGGAGTTAAACTTATTTTGGTATGACTTTACACAGGATTTGACTGTTAAGCTGAACTTCAATGCTGCTAAAAACTATGCAAATAACAACAGCAGCTGAATGTGCCTCTGCTAAGAACTAAAATGGCAAATGCACACAATATCGACAGGCCAACAAAGCTATTTAGTATGCTTGGGCATGACATACATCTTTGTAAATGTGAAAAAATGTAGTTTCCCATTCACTGTTCTTGACTTTGACAGAATCCACCATGACAACCAGATATGAATCTGTGGTCTTCAGTGTCTCGTTTTGCAAGAAATGTGATCATATTAACAGACAGTGACTGTGTCACAAGCACAAGTGTGTCGAAGAACAACCATTTCAACACCTCTATATGACACAAGAAGGAAAAGAAGTGTTTTACTCCACATGGAAACACAAGATGTCCATGTTTTGTAAAGACACCTAATGTAAAGCAGGTAGCTAGACAATAGGTTTCTATCCAAACTTGGCTTTATAGCACAAAAGCATTACAGTCTCAATTATAATTTGAGTAAAATGCGTGACCTGCACCCTGACTTGGCTCATCATTAGTATGTGTCACTGTCCCCGAATGATGAGCAGCACCCATGAAACAGCGGAGGGTCACCCAATGAGGGAATGGTTCTGTTCCAACTCAGAGCAAAGGTGGAAAACAACAAAAGGTGCTGCAGTTTAAACAATGTAAGCTCCGACTGTTTATTACTGGCTTGATAATGACACAATGACTAGAGTCTGTGCTAAATTTGTATCTGCTTTTCCTCATTTCACTGAAAACACAAATGAGTATCACAGACTCTGAGTCAGGTAAAGCTCAAAAAGATGTTTAACTCATGTCTAACCCTACATCTGGTATCATTTTGGCAAAATATTAGGTGTACATGTGCTAGCCTTGAACAGCTACACCTTACGTGTAACTAATTAAAGCCTATAAAAAAAATAATTAATTTCTACACAAGGACTGAAGTTGTATTTCAAGTTACGGTAGTCAAGCCTGATTTTAACCATCACACTCATTGAGACACGTCATGTTAATGTACAGATTTTTTTGGTGTTTCTGCATGTTAAGCTGTTTTCGTGTCACGCACACAAAACCTGACAAACTGAACTTGAACCGACTGAGCTTCTCTGCTCTTCAAGACGCCATGAGCGTTTTCTCATTTTAACCTTTCACATCGTTCTGATAGATGCCAGGGCTCCTTCCTCAGGCTTTGCACAATGTATCCCTGTCATGTCTGCAGCTAAGAATAGATGTGAAAACAGTCGCCCAAAAATAAAGCAGTATTTTATCAGGTCTTCAAACTCAGCTGTGACAAAGAGAAAATCCACAGCAGCACAATGAGAACGGCTGAATTAAAACGCAGAACAATACCGAGCATTTAGTCCACAATTAACAATCGCTGCAACAGGGTGTTGAACGCGACATCTGATAGAATAACCCATGCATTCCACATGGTTCACCTTGCACATGTTGCTAAGTTGCTTGCTGGCTGCCAAACCAGTTTTGGTTGTGTAATAATGAGGAATGTTCAAGATGCCTCTCTAACTGCTGCAGAGAGGCCACAGACCTCGACAGAGCGCCTGCCTCGAACTCGTAGCCTCTACTGCTCTCAGCTTTCACTAGCAGACAAACAGTGTGCTCAGGCTCTATGCACACCACAGGAAAGATGATACAACGAAGGCGTGCTTTAGATCAATGCAAAATGTGAGCATAACTGGGTATCTGCTTGTGAACACTATTTGTGAAGGATTCCTGACCCGGTCGCCGGGGAAACGACAATAACATGAGCCACTGGAGGACTTCAGATTGTGTTATGGGGAGTGTAGTGACGTTGGTGCAAACCAAACTGCAAACACAAAAAGCGTGTATTAGGAACTTATTCTAATTCTTATCTATATGTTATTTTTTAAATACATTATTGCTTAACCCTCATGTTGTCCTGCGGGTCAAAATTGACCCGTTTTAAAGTTTGAAAATGTGGAGAAAAAAAAAGATTTTCACAGTGAAACTTCTGATGTCCACATTTTCAACGTTTTTGGGAAATCTTTGAACATTTTTGGTGGAAAAAAAGAAATGTTAAAAATGTTTCTTAAGAACATTCACAAAAAAAATCTAAATCCTGCGAAATTCGCTGGATTTTGGCTGATTTTTTTGTGAATGTTCTTAAAGAAAACAAGTTTTACTGATATATATGGAATCACTTTAGATATTTTTAGGATTTTTTTTTGGAAGATTTTTACTCCTTTTTTGAAAATATTTACAGGAATTTTCTTCCCAAATTTGGGGGATTAAAAAAAAAAACTTTTAAGGAATTACTGGAATTTTCTTCCTGAAGGTTTTGCAAATTTTCAGAAATTTGGGGAATTTTTTTGCTGAATTTTAGGATTTTTTTCAGACAAAGAAACAATATTTTTTGGTGCCCGTAAATGAAGACAACAGGAGGGTTGATAAAGCCCAGCATTTTCACAGTACCTTCCTGTACATAATGAACCAATATTAGCTGCATTTGAAAAAAAAAAAACAACCTATCATAGATGAGTATGAAAAACAGCGGATTTATTTTCACTTTTTAAGAGATTATTGTGGGTTGCTGTTGCTTTATTGGTTCTGATTATGAAGGAATTTTCTATAGTTGTGAAATGAAGACCATGTTGTAAAATGAAGAACATGTTGGTGATAATTCAGATAGTTTTTTAACTTGGATCATGTGACCTCTGGGGCTGCACATGGGGCCTTGTTTGGAATTATGCTGATTTATACCATGGACACTGGTACGACTGGTGCAAATGAGTTTAGCATCTAAAACCGTCAAAGTGCTTTTCTCTTCTCTTGTTTTAAAAATCCTTATCATCCACCAAACATCTATTTAACTGAAACAAGACGCTGAAAGAGAGGTTGGCGATAACGGCTCTGTTTATAAAACACTGGATTGATGGGAAGTGGAAATACATTGTACAGGTTTAGAAGCTAAACAAAGAAAAATATCAGCAGGTTGGTTTTGTGAGGGGGAAGGTTCGATTAAAAGTGGAAAAATTATTTTATACATCTGTTCTTAGTATTTTTATCTTAAACTGTGAGTTCTGTATTTGATATGTTTTTGAGAATGTTGTCAAAATATGCAAGAAATTCTTCTCACACACATCAGTGGCACTGAGGTGAGCTCTTGAACGCAGCTTCTTCTGACCGCACACTGGGATCCAAACACTGACTCCCATGTTCCTGATTTTTCTGACTGTTTACAACATTTCGCTTTATTACTCAAGAGGTGGATGCTGATCAGCATGTAAATGTGCTGACTCGATATTGTGCCTATCCAGCTGTTGTCACACCACAGGCACCAGTCTGACCTACGGCGGCCCACAGGGCTCATGGCACGGCTACCTCTGAAAACATACACACCATTATGCTGCAAAGTGGGAAAACACTGAAAATCCAACCAAACACATTACATTTGTGTTGCCAAAATGGTGACATTGCATGGAGTTTTGGTAAACTGTAGTGGATTGAGCACAATACTGATGCCCTAAAGAGAAAAACACAGCGATGGATTAACTCTGACAGAAACAAAAACAGTGTGCTTGGTTTATCATCTCCACCAACTGGTGGCCTAAATACTTAATGCCAAAACAAACATGTTTGGACCATTGACTAATCTAATACTGCGAGTGTGTATGTCTGAGATTAAATTACAGAGCTGTCACCTCAAGGAAAATCAGGCTGCTGCTGGACTCTCCTTTGTCTTTTGTTTACTTTAAAAATGAAACTCGGTCCATCACAGCAGCATTTAAACAGGTGTGCCTTATTGCAAAACCTGACATCATTTAGAGCCAATGACTCTCGAGTATTAAATTTTAATCTCACTGGGATATTATGAAAACATTACAGAGACTTATTGTTTAAATTGTACTTTTGAGCTGAGCAGGTCATAGAAAACTCTCTTAAAAGTCATATTTCTTATTTGAATGGCTGTTTTGCTCAGTCTGTTCTCCACAATCCTGCACCTCTTGTTCCTGCTCTGATTGTTATGCATCAGGAGGATGTTTTCCCCCTCAGCAGGCCTACCTGGTTGGGGTCTGCAGCTTTGAAGACGTGACAGGACATCTCTGCCTCGGGATTGTCCGGTTGGCCCCGGAGCAGATATGCGAAGTAGGTGAGGTCGTTGCTGTTGTGGATGAACCGAGAGATGAGCTGCGCTTTGTGCTCGAATATGAAAACCGAGGAGTTGTTGCTGCTGGAGGGGACGCATCGGACGAAGGGGGGACACAGGACCAGCTGAACTTCTCTGGGCTGCATCACGGGGCCGCAGTCGCCCTTCTCGCTCCTCCGGCGGATCTCGGCCACCAGCCACGGCAGCATGGGCAGGGTGGCCCGCCTGTCGAGCGACGACCAGCCGATGTAACTCAGGGCGAACCTCCGCTCTGTCTTCTCCTCTTGGATCTCCATGTCACACTCGATGGCAGCGACTAAATGCTACTTTCAAATATAAAATATTGCTCTTCGTATACCATTCCCCGCAGCCGAGGCCAGTTGTGGTCACTTTGCAACAGTTTCCATACTTCAAGTTCACACAACGACACGCTCAACTACATGCAGGACATGTGCTCAACCCCTCGATCAGCTGCAGCTCTCCATGATATCCCCCCCAAAAAACGCATCCGACGGCTGCTTTTCCTTCAGGGATTTCAAGTAAACTGACTTATAAGGCCATGTATTCGCAGCTAGGGTCCCTGCTCGGCTCCACTGTTTGCATGGGCAGAGAGTCAAACGCTGAACACTCCTGTGCACTGTTCCTTGCTAAAACGTGGCTTTGGACGGCTCCTGTGTAAACACAAGCCGCCCAGAGAAATCTGGTTTCTTTGACGCGCTGCTCCTTTTACGCACACGGGGCGGCGCGTTCACACCGTCCCAGCCCCGAAATCCAGTAACGCATAAACTCAGCGGGCTCTACGCTAAATCCCTTCCCCGTGAACTATAAAATACATACACTGATTGTCTTTTAAATGCAGCCTCTCGTCTGGGATCCTTTCTTCCACAACGCCTTGGAGGCGGAGCGGCTGCGCGCTTTGACGAACTACCCAACCATCCCATGTGCTGGAGGAGTGGGCAGGGAGGGCTGCTGGACGGAACGTGACAGGAGCTGGCTCCGCCTTTCTCCGCGGTACACAAACTGGAAAAGTCTCTTCCATGGCAGACGGGGGGAAAGTGTTTGCAGCTCCTTTAGCTCCTGCGTGATCCTCAACGCCCAAAACTGCGCTGGGTGTAATCCCCAAAACCACCAGGTTAAAGCGGGGGGCTTTGCAAAATTCACCAAGGAAGTTCACAGCTGTTTACAAGCAGGCAGTGCTGAATCATAGTATTGGACAGGAGTAATCTGATGCTTTAACCCTCCTGTTGTCTTCGTGTGCGGCCACCAAAAAATATTGTTTCCCAAAATTCAGCAAAAAAAGTCCCACAAATTTGCAAAACCTTAAGGAAGAAAATTCCAATAATTCCTTAAAAATTTCCCTTAAAAGTTTTATTTTAAAAAATACCCCAAATTTGGCAATTCTTGTAAATATTTTCAAAAAATGTGTTTTTTCCCCACATTTTCAAACGTTAAAACGGGTCAATTTTGACCTGCAGGACGACACAAGGGTTAAGCACTGAGGAGTTCCCATCCACTAAATGCACTTCGCCTGTCCCCAGAATAGACCCTTGTCCATATATAACCTCATGTGTGAGGGAGCAGCCAGCAGAGCTCCATCCTGGAGAACCTCACAGTGCTGCTCTGCACCTATTTCAACTGTAAACAACTTTCATATTCCAGGAAGGCCATGAAACATCAGACTCTAGACCTGTATTTTAATGAAATCATAGGATGAGCTGATTGTTCACACTATACTGAATCTAATGATGACCATGCAAAACCATAAATAGAAAAAAATATTGAAATCCATTGTTAAAATATGCATAATCCTGACAGAATGATTAAAACATCCCTCAAAGTCCTACAGACTCTTGAGAATCTCCACCTGACTATAAAATTACCCAAAAGTATTTTTTACATGTTTATTTTTATGTGGTTACTTTTACAAATTCATAGGATTTCATTAACTAATCTGCAAAAACAATAAGCATAGATCAAATAACCATGCAGCTGAGGTTCACGTTTAATTATTTGTAGCATCACTTGTGGATGAAGTATACAGACGATTGAAGTATCAAAATAACAACACAGACAGAAATGTTCAGAATAACATAATTTACTTCAACTATCAAAAGGAAAAGTATTTAGTCTGCAAAAAAAATAATACAAACTCATTACACAACTCATGCATCAGAGGCAGGTAGAGATTTGGTTAGGTAGTAAACTGGTTCCAAAACTGTGTGTTTGATCTCCTCCAAAGGATCACCAGATGAATCTCAGGAGTTGTGAGATGAGTAAATAGGAGATCATTTCACCTCTCTGCAGCTTCAACAGTTCTTTAACCCTCCTGCTGTCCTCATTTACAGGCACCAAAAAATATTGTTTCCTTGTCTGAAAAAAATCCAAAAAGTCAGAAAAAACATTCCCCCAATTTCTGAAAATTTGCAAAACCTTCAGGAAGAAAATTCCAGTAATTCCTTAAAAGTTTTTTTTTTAATCCCCCAAATTTGGGAAGAAAATTCCTGTAAATATTTTCAAAAAATGAGTAAAAGTCTTCCCCCCCAAAAAAATCCTAAAAATATCTTCAGTGATTCCATATATATCAGTAAAATTTCTAATATTTTCTTTAAGAACATTCACATAAAAATCAACCAAAATCCAGTGAAATTTGCTGGATTTTGGTTGATTTTTTTGTGAATATCCTTAAGAAACATTTTAACATTTCTTTTTTCCACCAAAAATGTTCAAAGATTTCCCAAAATGTTGAAAATGTGGACATCAGAAGTTTCACTGTGAAAATATATTTTTTCCCCACATTTTCAAACTTTAAACCAGGTCAATTTTGACCCGCAGGATGACATGAGGGTTAAATGAAACCATTTGAGAAGTGAAAACTACTAACAAGTCAAGCAGCCACAATTACAATACATATCGCTTTATTGTAAGGGGTAATAAACCAAAAACACTGACAATGTGTTGTATTCTGTGGGGTTTTGTAAATGCAAACCCTTAAATGCACAAATTAACCAGTCATTCTAGTTGTTTAAATAAAATGCAGCAATATGAAAAGTATAATATAATCCTCTGGATTGTTATGGAGTAGAAGTAAGACATGACCTAAAATGGAATTTAAATATGCATAAAGTACATGAAAAAATATTCTAGTACAGCTTTTGATTGAATGTACTTCAGGTACTTTCTACCACTGAGCAAAAAAAGCAAACACAAAGCCTAAAAAGCTCACATGGACCGTTTTCCTTCACAAGCTTTTCTCACTAAAAGCTGTGGCGCAGAGTAAACACAAATTTCAAATACTATCAGTAACTATGTAGATAATGTTGTATAGAGGAAGGTAATCACAGTCCCAGAGCAGAGATAAAAATACAGCAACAGATGTGCTCACTGTGGACCTGCATTCTCATTCAGTCTGAAAGTACAAATGCATTGGCAAAGTGCAATTTAGTATAAACTGTGATTTACCTAAACCATATCATAGACATTTTGCAACAGATGTGGCACAATTAAGAATATTAGTTGGATTTTGCAGCCTAAACAGCCTGTGTAAACCCTAAAAATTCTCCATACCTGGATATGTTAACAGGAGGAAGTACAGTTAAATCTTGGCACACAAATTGAAGACAGTTTATCTCTCAGCTGTTTTAATTCTAGCTGGAACATCTAGAAGCTTATGCAATCTGTGGAAAAATACAAGTACAAAGCTGAGAGTTAATATTTGCAGCAATTGCCATCCATTTTGAGACAGCCAGCAGACAAACACGTGTCAAACTGCTCTTCCGTTGGCTCCGTATCGATGTGGTGTAACTGTGATAAGCACTGAAGTGTGCCTGCAACCATCATACCGTCTCCATGACAGCTGCAATCTCCTTGAACTGCTTGTGGAAGTTCTGCAGAGGAAAACAAATCAATCAGTCAAACGTTATTTATATAGCACTTTTCATACAATTAAAATGCAACACAAAGTGCTTTACAACTTTAAAAAACATTAAAAACAAGAAAACCCATCCTTCCCTCCCTCCAGATATACATGTATGCACACAGACAGACAGACAGACAGACAGACAGACAGACAGACACAGACACAGACACAGACACAGACACAGACACACACACAGACACACACACACACACACACACACACACACACACACACACACACACACACACACACACACACACACACACACACACACACACACACACACCAGGGAGCCATGGCATGGCACTGACGATCATGGAAAACACGATCAATAAAGAAGAAACTCAAAATCTAGCCAGAAAAAAAAGACATCAGCATTCACATTGACCAGTACAAACCTGGAACTGTGGAATGGTCATCTCAAAAGACCTCTGACAGATCTGTCCAGAGGGCTCGACAATCTTTAGCAGTAAGGTCACATATGGAGAGTTGAGAGATCGGCAGCTGTCTGAGCTCACTGCCATGCCCAGCTTCCACTGCATGTCCACTAACTAGAGTAAAACAATCTAGTTATGTCTCATAGGCTTTGACAAAGAAGAAAAATAGATTAAATTGCATGTTCAGGTGAGAAATAAAACTGGATATACCTGGCCGATGCTGAGCACGGCCTGGACGTCCTGCTGAGTGTGGACTAATGCTCCATGTTCACTCCACAACTTGTGCAACACCTGAAGGGAAGCTTTGGACCATTTATTGCTGCTTTCTTCCAGCTTCGACACAAGTTCATCCCCAGAGATGTTGCTTTTCCCACCTGACCTGCAGATATAAAGCATTACTATCGCTCCGTAAAGCAGAACAAGGTGCTCTTCATGTGCGATTTGATTTCTATCAGGCCAAACAGGAATAAACGGTTGCAACATGAAAAAAAAAAAAAACACACTCACACACTCATTCATATAGAAAAATGAGTATCAAAGGTACCTGAATGTCAGCAAAAGAAACCTAATGATGTCCTGAAGAGCTTCATGGTCAAGTCTGACCCCAGCGCTCTGAAATCTCTGCCCAGTAGAAAAACAAAAACAAAAAGGTCACGAAAGAGGAACTTGGGAAAATGCGTTACTATATATTTGGAAAAAAACAGACGGAAATACTGACTCACATCACAAATTTCAGCTGAATCCACTCCTCTTGTCTGCCCTTGCAGATAAGTCAGAATGTGCTGACACTGTGGAGATTATAAGATTAGTTATCAGAACTACAGTTCAACCTCTATGGCAACAGCACCACATCCTGTGTCACTCGAACAGAGTGTGCTGTAAAATTAATGCTTCTACTCTATATTTCACATCCAACTTTGCCCTGTAGCAAATCTGAAAATAAATTCAATTTTTACTCTTTTAGAAATTCACTCTGTGACTGTAGTAATCAAACAAGTAACATAGGGCAACAGTGTGCCAACTATGCCATGACTTTCTGGGAAGCTCACCTTTTCCCACTTTTGATTGAGCTTTTTTTTGGTTTATCCTTACTATGAATAATAAGAATAGGAAAATGAGCCACAGAGTTGTGTAGAGTGGTGAGGAACGAGCAGAAAAATGCTGTATATTTCATTTTTTCTTTATTTTACACATGATCCATGATGATGAGCAAAAAGAAAAATAGAAATACACGGCAGAAACAGCATACCAACACTACACGCCCCCTTCAAACGTCACTAATGATGTTTTCAGATGACCTAATGACTTATTAAGAATGTAAAGCTGTCCTTAACTCCCCTGCAGTTCGCACACTGGAGACCAATAATAATAGCATGATATATGACCGGTGTGATGCTTCTCCTGTAAGTACTAATATCACTCACTTAAATAAGAATCAAGGTCTACGCTGTGTGCTTAGCTGCCTTTATGTAACTTGTTTTTGACCTGCATGGGGACAACTAAAGATAGAGAACACTCACTGCTTCAGCCAATAGATCTGGAGAAAGCCTACAGATGTTGTCCACAACGTTGTTGGAAGCTGAAATACAGAAGTGAAGCAATTACTTTACCACAAGATTTCCCAGTCTTTTGTGGACTGAACCACTGGTGGCAAAATGCACAATAGACACAGAGTCATGTGAGTCTAACTGTGGTCATTATGCACTACAGAATTGGCTGGAAAAACGAGGCAGGACCATGGTAATGATGGCATCTCTTTGCATTTTCCCCCAAGCATGGGCAACTGCAAAGGAATTTGTGATCTGAATTATTTATTGATAACAACACAGTTAGTCAATACATTAGTCAAACATTATAAGTGCCATTTGACCTAAAGAAATCTTAGTAGAACCTGGGAAATGGGCTTAAAATCTATTTTATCGTGCAGTTGAGGGCAGACTTTTCAATGTGACGGCTAAAAGTACTTGAAGGATTCTGAAAATAAGTTTTTAAACGCTGTATTTTAGAGCAACTAACGGCTGCAGCTGTGATGGACATAGATGCTAATGTTAATACGTCAGAGACACAAACTGGGGCTCTAAAATTTTAGGGATAGCAGGGGTAAATAATCAGGGTTCAACTGAGGCTGGGGTCATTCAGGTTAAGAATCCCAGAGAGGCTAGTTTTGATTCAGCTTTAGGGAAGTGAAAACATATCGCCTCCTGTTAGCTACTACGGTAAGCTAATGCTAAGTAGCAGCTAAATTAGCATATATTCGCTGGATTGCGCACATAGCTGCAGTGAAAAGTCTAGCCTTATCTTATTTATAATTAAAATAGAAGCAGCTAAAAACACTAAAAGGCTGTAGGATGCAGGTTAAAACCCACCACATGACTCTGCTGCTGGCATCTTCTCTCTCTGTCAGGCTTTAACTGCCGTAGCAGGTTTGACGACTTAGCGACGTCCGACTTCCGGCCTCCTTCAGCGACTTTACAATTTTAAAAAAATAATGTTATTATTGAATTCAGGACGGCTGTTCATAAGTAAAGTTATATTTTAACCGGGCAAGCCGTCTCCCCTTAACAAGAGGTGCCGATATTTTTCTTCTTCGTGTTTATTTTGGTAAACCAAAGGTGCACACCGCCGCCTGCTGTACTGGAGTTTCTTCTTCTTCTCTTTTTTTCTAGGCCTGGAAGTTTCTTCTTCTTCACTTCATATTAAGTGCATTATTTCCCAGCTGACAAGTACAGTATTCCCGATAAATAATAAAGTAAAAGTAGTATCTTTTAAAATAATTCACAGATTTTACTCATCAAAACTCTTTTTTCAACGATTCAAAAGAGACATAGATATAAATTGCTCTTTCTGTGAACAACACCCTGAAGACGTATTTCATTTATTTTGATCTTGCCCCTTCTCCACCAAATTATGGGAAAATATTTGCAAATTGATTTCTACTTGTGATGAACCATATTTTCCTTGTGCTTTGAATATGTATTGTTTGACTTCACTGACTATCCATCTGCCAAAGAAATATATATATATATATATATATATATATATATATATATATATATATATATATATATATATATATATATATATATATATATATATATATATATATATATATATATATATATATATCATTAATCTTATCATATATTTAGCCAAATGAAATATCCACAAATGTCTATACACTAATCAGAAATCACTTCTTTCTGTCTTTGACAATGAGGTCAAGCAATATATTAAAACTATTAGACATTCCACTAATATGAAAGCCATTAAGACTCTTGATTTGTGTGCTCTTTTTAATATATTTGTGTAGTGTAATGTTCTGAGGTGCTGCCCTTGGTGATTGTCTTCAGATTGTATTGTGTTGCACTGTACTGCATTGCTTTTTTAAATAGATTTTTAAAGCATTTCCTCTGATAAGCAATCAAAAACAAATAACAAGCGAAACATAGCCCATAAAATAGAAACTTAATGCAGCAAAAGTGAATATATGGGTCAATATATAATTGTGGGCCTTTCTGTATCTTAGTTGACATTTTTTGCTGTTTTCAGGCCTAAAATCAACATAATCAAACACCAAATGGCATTTTTACAGAAAGATTCTTCTAAAATACTGAATATACAATTGAGTAAAACTGAAATTGGAAGTTATTTATAAAGATACTGTAGTAAGCTTGTTGACACTTTACTCACACACTACTTTATATTCAATAACTGAGAAAGCCTTGGAGTCTGGCCAGTCTTTTCTTCAAGAGGAAATGAAAGAAAATTTGATATTTTGCCAATAAAGAAATATCTGTCATGATTATCTCAACTTAATAAAAACAACACAATTAAAACTATGTTTTTACTTAAAATGTCGACTTTATTTCGACATTTTAGCGATATCCAGTCATTTTTTATTAATGAGTGATTGTTTCCATAATAAATAATTCTGGAATTTGTAAAGACATGGTCATAATGAACATAAAAACATTAGTTTTTTTTATTTTAACTATTGCATTAAGAATCACTCTTAGGTCTTCAAGTGCAATTTTTTTTTAGGACAATCACAGCCATTATACTAAACATGTTATGATCCCTGTTCCAGCTCCTGCCTTTCTTTCTCCTTCCTCTTTTCTTCCTTCTCCCTTCTTCCTGTCTTTGTCATCTGTCTCTTTTGTATTTCTGTCTCTCATCCTGTCTTCTCTCTCCCTGTTGTCTCTCTCTCCTTGTCTTGTCCCTCTGGCTCCCTCTGTTTGTGTTTGTTGGTCTCTGCATCTGTCTGCCTTCTTGTCTCACTCACCTGTCTGAACTTTGCTGATTGCTGTAATGCACATCAGCTGCAGTAATCAGTTCACTCTGTTCACCTGTTCTCCACCTCACCTCCACCTGTTTAAGCCCTGTGCTTTCATTCTCTCCCCGCTGGATCATCAACTCGCATTCTGTCACAGACTCTGTAACAAAACAAACCCTAAAAAAGCCATTAAAGACTTAAAGTTGACAATGGGCATTTTGGTAGAATTTAGTTTTGTTAGTTTTTCTTGTAAAGAATAAACAAAAAAATATCATTTGTATTTGTTTATGCCTGTTGCAGCCACACCCTTTGAAACACACACAAAAAAAATCCACAAATATTTCATGATATTTGAGATTGTGAAAAATTTTAATGGTGTCCAAAAACCTTTTTTTCCACCTCTGTATATCTGTATATGCAGCTGAAACGATGGCCCTGCAGTGGAAAGAAGTCAAACCTTTGCAGATACCGCTTTGCTCAGAATCGAGTGCAGCCCCAGCTAATTTCAAGCCTACCTCCTCAGGATGCAGACAGGATGTCTGTTAAGACATTATGCAATTTGATTAGGAGTCGACGTGCAGTTTTTACGGGCACCAGTGCACGTGGGCAACCAGAGAAATGAGGTTGTGGATCATCTTGGCAAAAATAGATTGAGAAGAAATGCCACAGCGATAAGTAAGACAGAGGCAAAAGCTTTACATATATATTTATATAAAGGAGGGTTAAGACACAGTGGAAAAGGCTGTGGAATAGTAAAGAAAGGGATTCATACTAATCTGTACACCTCTAATCATATAGAAACCATTGATGTCTGTTCTCAAATTCAAAGGACAGAAACAGCTGAGACTTACAGAGATTGAATGCATGGACTTGAAATCATTGTTCACATACAAATGAGTGGAAGTTCTTTTAAAACTTGCCTTTAATTATCAATAAAGCACAGGTTTATTCCTTGTGTCGTCCTGTGGGTCAAACTGACTTGTTTTAAAGTTTGAAAATGTGGGGGAAAATAATATTTTCACAGTGAAAACTTCCACATTTTCAACATTTTTGGGAAATTTTTTGAACTTTTTTTGAACATTTTTTGAAAGAAATGTTCAAAAAAATGTTTCTTCAAGAACATCCAAATCCAGCGAATTTCAGTGGATTTGGGTTGATTTTTTGTGTTTGAAGAAAATATAAAAAGTTTTACTGATAAATAAAAAAAGAACTTTGCGCTCTTTGCGCTCTTTGCGCTCTTTGCGCTCTTTGCGCTCTTTGCGCTCTTTGCGCTCTTTGCGCTCTTTGCGCTCTTTGCGCTCTTTGCGCTCTTTGCGCTCTTTGCGCTCTTTGCGCTCTTTGCGCTCTTTGCGCTCTTTGCGCTCTTTGCGCTCTTTGCGCTCTTTGCGCTCTTTGCGCTCTTTGCGCTCTTTGCGCTCTTTGCGCTCTTTGCGCTCTTTGCGCTCTTTGCGCTCTTTGCGCTCTTTGCGCTCTTTGCGCTCTTTGCCTTTTTCGGGCAACATCTTGGATCCACAGAAACCACCCTTCAACTCCAATCCACCGACGCTCCACACCACAGACCACAACCTTTCCACTCCACTATCATCCTCCACAAGGTTCCCAGTGGGGATTCGAACCATGACCCTCCACATGACAGACACACAACCTATGTGTGAGCTATCTTTCACACAAGGTCCTTCGTGGACTTTGTTGTAATGATGGTTGAAAGAGGTTGTCATACAGCCAAAGTATGTATATATTTTAAATAAAGCTGCTGTAACAATGTAAATTTCCCCTGGAGTGGGGAGAAATAAAGAACTTTATCTTATCTTTATCTTATCTTATAAAGTGTCAAAAGAGCCCTGGGCTGGATTCGAACCAAAAACCTCCTGGATGAGAGGCAGATAACTTACCACTGCGCTATCCTTCCTACTGGGTGTAAGTGTTAGTTTTCGTAAATGATGGTACACAAAACTATTAAGGAGGTGAAGATAATAAAGGTACTAAGGTGGATTTCAACCGGGGACCTTCAACATGCCAGGCAAAAAACTTACCTCTACACCACCTGTCCTACAAGATGCTGCTCTAACTTTGCTTAAATGATGCTAGCAATTAGTACTGGAGCATCCAAAGGACACATAAAAAGTGTGAGTGGGGATTTGAACCATGGACCTTCAACATGTGAGGCACAGAACTTACCTCTGCACCACATTTCCTACAAGGTGTTGTTGTAAATTGGCTTAAATGATGGCATCAATCAGTACTGGAGCAATCAAAGGACAAATAAAAGGTGTGAGTGGAGATTTGAATCATGTGAGGTACAGAACTTACATTGCAGGTTTGTTTCTGAGACTGAATACACCCAATCTCATCTGATCTGCAAAGCTAAGCAGGGTTGGGCCTGGTTAGTATTTGGATGGGAGACTACCCGGGAATACCAGCTGCTGTAAGCTTTTTACTTCTCCTCACAACCTGAACAAGACACTGCTGGTCATTCACTAGAGACAGCTATCAACTAAAACCTCTTGGTTTCTTTATTATACACTCTATGAGGTGGATAAGCTGCAGCTCATGCTGATTTATTGCTGGTTCTGGTTGGAGCCAAAGAACAAAGGCGTCACCTGTTGCAGCAGCTGATGTCCTGCAGCCTCTTCACCACAGAAAGCCTCTGACAGCTTCAATTCTTTACACTCTGACTGCAAGACACCAATCACATAGGAACATATACATGTGTGGAACAAAGAGCTGAACTGACACTCAACATGTGTTTGACCATTTATTGATAAAGACATTCAAACATGTCTAGAGATAGAACACCAACGCACGGTGTAAGAAAGGTCAGAACAGACTTCACCTGCTCAGGAAACTGAGGTCCTTCGGGGTGCAGGGAGCAATTCTGAGGACCTTTTATGGTTGTGTGGTGGTATCAGCCATCCTGTATGGAGTGGTCTGCTGGAGCAGCAGCATCACGGCTGCAGACAGGAAGAGACTAAAGAAACTGGTTAAGAAAGCAAGCTCTGTCCTGGGCTGGTGTTAGACAGGAGGATGATGACAAAGCTGTTGTCTATCATGGAGGACATCTCCCACCCCCTGCAGGAAACAGGACCATCACCGGCAGCTCCTTCAGGGACAGACTGCTTCACCCACGATGTTTGAAGGAGGTCCTTCCTTCCTGCAGCAGTCAGACTGTGTTCAATCAAACCTGCTCCCAGTAGTTCAGATCACCCATGAAGTAACTGCAATAAAATGTAAATAAGTCAATATGTGCAATTTCACAAGATTTTTTTCTTTTAGAAGCATTTCTATTTCTTCTCTAAGGAGAAAGCATCTATTTATATCTGTGCACTGAGTGCTGCTTTTCTTTTTACTTTTTTTCCTATCTGCTACTGCCACACTGAAAATTTCCCCACTGCAGAATCTACCTATCCATCCATCTATCTATGGTCCATCTACCTCCCTACCTATCTATCCATCCATCCATCCATCCATCCATCCATCTCTCTCACAGGTGTGGGGGTTGATTCACCTGTTCTCAATCACCTTAATCCACGAAGGCCCGGTTCTTCATTCTTCCGCTCTCTGCCAGACCAGAGACTTTGAAACCAGAACCTTTCTCCTACAATTAGTCTGGTTTCCCCTTTTTGTTTTCACCTTGGTTTAGTTATCCTTTCTGTGTTGGTTTTAGTTTCATTCGTTAAATAAACTCCTTGTAATCTTTGACCTGTGTCTGCAGATGTCCTGTGACACCAATGATCCCATCTGATATTTAGCATGTTTTCAATTATTGGTCCCATTTCTTAAAAAAAAAAAACAAAACAAAAAAAAAAAAAAAACCCTGAAATCTGATCAGATAAATGAATGTGAAACTACTTTGGGTCTGCTGCAGCTGCCTCCCTCTGATCTTGTTCCTGCCCACAGCACAATCTGATCAGTGAAACACTGAAGGACAACTTCAGCATGTAAAACATAAATAAGCAAAGGCTGCAACTCGTGATTATTTTAATTTTAACTTAACTTTATGTGCTGTTCAAAAACTTTATTTTTTCTGCAAATGTGTAGTGATTCCAAATCTTGGTTATTGATCTCCTTGATTACAAAAAAATCTGTATCAACCCGGAAAAAAAACAAACATGTCAGGCACCCTGTGATGTTAACTGTTTGCCTGAATGTTTTTGTTTAAAATCCTCAGTAATAACCTTTGACTGGTTGCTCTTAACCCTGTAAAACTCACTGCTGCAAAAATACAACATCAGCTTATTTTTTAATTACTATTTTCTATTATATATATCTGAAATAAACCCTAATCTGGGGTCTGACAGCAGCGTGAGGTCAAAGAAGCTGCCATCAGCTGCTGCACTTCTGTCCGTCCAGCAGATGGAGCCATGGAGCTGCAGTGAAGTGAAGAGCAGCACAAGGCAACCACCACTTCCATCCACTGACGCATTCAATTTGACTGACGCTAATGTTTTATTGACTTCCAACCACTAAACCAATAAAAGCTGCAAGCAGCGTTGGACGAGTCCTCGCATCCGAGCGGCCCGACTGGCCCACGCATATCCACCAGGAGGCGCTGCAACTGAGAGTAAAGTTTCAGACAGATTGGAGCATGTACAGGCTACTTACACAGCACTTCCTGTTTCATGGCGAGAAATCCAAAATGGCCGCCAAGTGGTGCAAAGATGTGATTAGGGCCGGACTCTGATCATACATGTAAAATTTCAGGCAGATTGGAGCATGTACAGGCTGGTTACACAGCACTTCCTGTTTCATGGCGAGAAATCCAAAATGGCCGCCAAGTGGCACAAAGATGTGATTAGGGCCGGACTCTGATCATGCATGTAAAATTTCAGGCAGATTGGGGCATGTACAGGCTGGTTACACAGCACTTCCTGTTTCATGGCGAGAAATCCAAAATGGCCGCCAAGTGGCACAAAGATGTGATTAGGGCCGGACTCTGATCATGCATGTAAAATTTCAGGCAGATTGGAGCATGTACAGGCTGGTTACACAGCACTTCCTGTTTCATGGCGAGAAATCCAAAATGACCGCCAAGTGGCACAAAGATGTGATTAGGGCCGGACTCTGATCATGCATGTAAAATTTCAGGCAGATTGGAGCATGTACAGTCTGGTTACACAGCACTTCCTGTTTAATGGCGAGAAATTCAAAATGGCCGCCATGTGGCGCTATGACTGTGAGTGTATATCAACCTATGGACGTGATTAGGGCTGGACTCTGATCACACATGTATAATTTGAAGCAGACTGGAGCATGTACAGGCTAGTTAGACAGCACTTCCTGTTTCATGGCAAGACATTCAAAATGGCCGCATTCCGCTGGTAACTATGGCCACGCCCTCAGACTTTTGCGGAGCGTTTTGATAACTTTTGATCAACCATGACTGGTGTCCATCCTGACCAAATTTGAGCTCTCTCGTGGTTACGCTGTTTGAGGTTATAGCTTTTGAAAATGTCCAAAAATGACAAAATTGTCCAAAATATGAATCATATTTCAAAATGGCCGCATTCCGTGGCTCGCCATTTCCACGCCCTCAAACTTTTGCAGAGCGTTTTGATAACTTTTGATCAACCATGATGGGAGTACATCCTGGCCAAGTTTGAGCTCTGTCGGGGTTAAGCTGTTTGAGTTTATAGCTTTTGGAAATGTCCAAAAATGACAAAATTGTCCAAAATATGAATCATATTTCAAAATGGCCGCATTCCGTGGCTCGCCATTTCCGCGTCCTCAGACTTTTGCGGAGCGTTTTGATAACTTTTGATCACCCATGACTGGAGTACATCCTGGCCAAATTTCAGCTCTCTCAGGATTACGCTGTTTGAGTTTATAGATATCAAAAAATGTCCAAAAATGACTCATAATTCAAAATGGCCGACTTCCTGTTGCATTATGGGTAATGATGCAAGAAGCTTTTTTGTGCGTCTTGATGAGTTACATATGTGTACCGAATTTCAGAAGTCTAGGTCAAACACTGTCCGGGGGCCGAATTTTCTTAATTTTCTAGGGGGCGCTATTGAGCCATTTTGCCATTTCCCTAAAATATCAAATTTTTCGCCGGTTCTGATGTGTGTGGCGATTTTCATGCGTTTTCGTGTATGTTTAGGGCGTCAAAAAGGCCGATTTCCCGGCGGACGAAGAAAAATAATAATAATAATAATTCTTAGGGTTTCAATAGGTTCCTCGCACCACTTCGTGGTGCTCGGACCCTAATTAAAGCTGCAAGCAGCATTGGACGGGTCCTCGCATCCGTGCCGGTCGGCGAATCCACGCATATCCACCAGGCGGCGCTGCGACTGAGAGTGCATGTCGGCCTACGGATGCGATGAGGGCCGGACTCTGATCACACACGTAAAATTTCAGGCAGATCGGATCATGTACAGGCTAGTTATAGAGCATTTCCTGTCCATCCACCAGGTGGCGCTGCGACCGAGAGTGTATATTCGCCTATGGATGTGATCAGGGTCAGACTCTGATCACACATGTAAAATTTCAGGCAGATCGAACCATGTCCAGGCTAGTTATAGACCATTTCCTTCCATCCACCAGGTGGCGCTGCGACCGAGAGTTTATGTCGGCCTATGGATGTGATCAGGACTGGACTCTGATCACACATACAAAATTTCAGGCAGATTGGACCATGTACAGGCTAGTTATAGAACATTTTCTTGAATCCAACAGGTGGCGCTATGACTGTGGCTGTATTTCAACATATGAATGTCATCAGGGTAAGACTCTGATCCTACATGTAAAGTTTGAGGCAGATTGGAGCATGTTTAGGGCAGTTACACAGCAGTTGATATTTCATGGCGAAGCATCAAAATTCAGGAGGCCGCCATGGCCACGCCCTCAGACTTTTGCGGAGCATTTTGATAACTTTTGATCAACCGTGCCTGGAGTATATCCTGGCCGAATTTCAGCTCTCTCGGTGTTACCCTGTTTGAGATTATAGCTTTTGAAAATGACCAAAAATCGTCAAAACATATGACATACAATTCAAAATGGCCGACTTCCTGTTGGGTTTTGGGCATGGGTGTCAACTACATTTTTGTGTGTCTTGACGAGTTACATATGCCTACCAAGTTTCATAATTCTAGGTGACACGTACTGGCCATAGTAACTGTTTGAAATTTTCCAGGTGGCGCTATGGAGCCATTTTGCAACAGTCATGGACAATTTGTCTAAAATATCAAATATTTCAGCAGTCCTGATGTGTGTGGCAATTTTGGCGAGCATATGAGCGTTCCTAACCTGTCAAAAAGAACTTTGTTTATTACGGAAATGATACGTTGCCACGGCAACAGAATTTTATGAATCGTCAAAATCTTCACACTGTAGCATCGTCAAGGGGGAAACACTGAGCTGACCAATTTTCAGGATGATATGACAAAGTTTCTGGCAATGGTAGGTGCAAATGTAATGACAATTTCTTCCTTTTGCCAATAGGTGGCGCTATGAGTATTTCTAAATTTATGAATGTGGATGTGTTCAGAACTTGACTGGTGTCCATCACATCAAGTTTGGTCCAGATTGGATCATTTTAAGCTGAGATATTAATAATTCAATTTTCATGGCGAGAAATCGAAATTCGCCGCGCCGCCACAGACACGCCCCTTGACGACGAGTCGCCATTTTCTCTGGGGATCATCATCAATGTGTTCAGGCTTATGTCACCACATTTGAAGTGATTCTGGTCAACGTGCTAAGAATAGTACATCAAAATGTAAAAAATGTCTATTTCTTGGTACCACAAGGTGGCGCTATGACTGTCAATGTACATAACCACATGGATGTCGTCAGAGCTGGACACTGATCACGCATGTAAAATTTCAGGCAGATTGGAGCATGTACAGCAGAGTCAGACACCACTTCCTGTTTCATGGCGAAGGATCCGTTTTTGGGAGTCGCCATGGCCACGCCCTTTGACTTTTGCATAGCATTTCGATAACTTTTCATCAGGAGGCAGTGTTGCATATACTGTCCAAATTTGACGTCTCTCGGACTTACCCCCGCTGAGTTATTAATGTCATCAAAATTCACAGCTAATTCAAGATGACCGACTTCCTGTTGGGTTTACAGTATGGTCGTGATTGACTTTTTTGGGTTTCCTGATGTGCTGAATGTGCCTACAAAATTTTGTAGCTGTAGATGAAACACTTTGCCAGTTGGCCTAATGACCAAATTTTCAATTTTCCAGGGGGCGCTATGGAGCCATTTTGCCACACACATGCGCAACTCCCATAAAATATCAAATTTTTCGCCAGTCCTGATGAGCATGCCAAGTTTCACGCATTTTGGGGTATGATAAGGCCGCCAAAAAGGCAATTCAAAAGTCCGGAAAAGAATAATAATAATAATAATAATAATAATAAATAATTCCTTGCATTCCAATAGGGTCTTCGCACCGTTGGTGCTCGGACCCTAATAATAAGAAACCCGACCAATTCCAATAGGGTCTTCGCACCATTCGGTGCTCGGACCCTAATAATTTAGTGTAAGAAGTATGTGATTTAACAGTTGGTGGCGATAGTGCTTTGAATTGTGTGAATGTACTATTAAGGAAGAAGAAAAAGAAGAAGCAGAAGAAGAAGAAGAAGAAGGAGCAGCAACAGACGAAGAAGAAGAAGGTGTAGCTACACATCGCTATTCTTTTTTTCCAGCTAATTTCCACTATGTTCAAAGCAATGACAGAGACTTGCTCTGTTTTCGGGTGCAAAGCTGATAAAGAAATCGTGAGCCTTCACGTTTTACCTAAAGATGTGAATATCCGAATGAAATGGGTGCATTTTATTTGGAAAAATCGCAACATCCCAGCCAAACTTCCAGATAAGACTCGGGTTTGCAGCAGTCATTTCCCCGAAACCTGCTTTGAAAATTTTATCCAGAAACAGATGGGTTTCGCCACCAAACTCATCCTGAAGCCGGACGCTGTTCCGACCATTTATCCCGGAGATGGAGCGAGTACGAGCCATCATATTAGTCCTCCGGTAAGTGGATTTATCTGCAGCACATGAAGCCACCACGGTCCAGACAGCTGAGAACACACCATACGACATGAATACGAGGCTGCTTGTTTGTATGGCTTTGCTTTTAATGGGGGAATTCTACAGTGAATGTTGTGTTTATGTGTTTTTTAAGAGCATTACTGCTTTGAGATCACACACTAGAGATGTGGGCTGTCAGTGTGAACCACTGGAGAAACCTCAGAGGACAGTGTCCACTCAGCTGTCACATCTCACTTTAATACACAGACGAAGTCAAGGTGTGTCACCCGTGGCTTCTGTTTATCTATTATGACAAGCTGTGCTCTTGTTTTCCCACTAAATGTAGACTAAATGCATATATATGTGTGTGTAATGTTGCAGCTATCCAAGTCAAGCCATCCAGCAAAGCGTTTGGAATCAACACAGATGTGTGTTCAGGCTTCGGAGGATTTCTTTCCACTACCATTAAAGAGGAGCCTCCGCCTTTGAAAAGGAGACGCATCGATGCTTTGCCGGATGGTACAGAAGAGTCAGAGGACCCCCTGCCAGATCCTGATGACATTTCACTCCATCAAAGCACCTCCGCCTTTAGTGACAAAACCAATGGGAGGTAATCTTTGTCAGTTCAGTACAGTTGTGCTCATGAGTTTACATGCCCTGGCAGATTTCTTGGCCATTTTGCGAAGAGTATGAATGATAACACCAAAACTTTTCTTTCACAGTGGCTGGGTGAAGCCATTTATTGTCAAACAAATGTGTTTGCTCTTTCTAAATCATAATGACAACAGAAACTACCCAAATGACCCTGATCATTTGTTTAATACCCCAGTTCTGAACCCTCGTGTTGTCCTGAGGATCAAAATTGACCCGGTTTAAAGTTTGAAAATGTGGGAAAAGATGTATATTTTCACAGTGAAACTTCTGATGTCCACATTTTCAACATTTTTGGGAAATCTTTGAACATTTTTTGGTGCAAAAAAAAAATGTTCAAAAAAAATGTTTCTTCAAGAACATTCAGAAAAAAAAATCAATCAAAATCCAGCGAATTTTGCTGGATTTTGATTGATTTTTTTTCTGAGTGCTCTTGAAGAAAATATTAGAAGTTTTACTGATATATATGGAATCACTTTAGATATTTTTAGGATTTTTTTGGAAGATTTTTACTAATTTTTTGAAAATATTTACAAGTATTTTCTTGCCAAATTTGGGGGATTTTTTAAAAATAAAACTTTTAAGGGAAACTTTTAAAGAATTATTGGAATTTTCTTCCTGAAGGTTTTGCAAATTTTCAGAAGTTTGGGGAATTTTTTTTCTGAATTTTTGGATTTTTTTCAGACAAGGAAACAATTTTGTGGTGCCTGTAAATGAGGACAACAGGAGGGTTAATACCGTGTGTTGCCCCCTTTAACATCAGTGACAGCTTGTGTTTTGTGGTAGTTGTGGATGAGGCTTTTATTTTCTCAGATGGTAATGCTGCCCTTTCTTCTTGGCAAACCCCCCCCAGTTCCTGTAAATTCTTGGGTTGTCCTGCATGAACTGCACATCTGAGATCTCCCCAGAGTGGCTCAATGATACTGAGATGGTCACTCCAGAATCGTCACTTTATTCTGCTGTAGCCAATGACAGGTCGACTTGGCCTTGTGTTTTGGATTGTTGTCATGTTGGAATGTCCAAGTACGTCCCATGGGCAGCTTCCAGGCTGATGAGTGCAAATTTTCCTCCAGTATTTTTTGACAACATGCTGCATTCATCTTGTTTCCTGTGCCTCTGTAGCTCACACATCCCCAAAACATCAGTGATCCACCTCCGTGTTTCACAGTAGGAATGGTGTACCTTCATCATCAGCCTTGTTTACTCCTCTCCAAATATAACGTTTATGGTCGTGGCCAAAAAGTTCAATTTTGGTCTCATCAGTCCAAATGACTTTGTTCCAGAAGTTTTGAGGCTTGTCTCTGTGCTCTTTGACGTATTGTAAGCGGGAAGCTTTGTGGCATTTGCATAGTAACGGCTTTCTTCAGGCGACTCGACCATGCAGCCCATTTTTCTCCTAATTGTGCATCAACAGCCACACCGCTTTTTTTCACAGAGTCCTGTACTTCAGCTGAAGTTATTTTTGAGTTTTTCTTTGCATTCCGAACAATTTTCCTGGCAGTCGTGGCTGAAATTTCTGTTGGTCTACCTGACCGTGGTTTGGTTTCAACAGAATCCCTCATTTTCCACTTCTTAATTAGAGTTTGAACGCTGCTGACTGGCATTCTCAATTCCTTGGATATCTTTTTACATCCCTTTCCTGTTTTATACAGTTCAATTACCTTTTTCCACGGATCCTTTGGCAGTTCTTTTGCTTTTCACATGACGTAGAATCCAGACACATCAGTGCAGCACTGGATGAAAGATGCAAGGAGCCCAGAAACTCAAACAAACAGATCACAGGTGGGGAAGGTTACCTTTAGTAGCCATTCAAAATCACCAGGGTATGTAAACTTATGATCAGGGTCATTTGGGTAGTTTCTGCTGTCAGTATAATTTTAAAAGGGTCAGTACAGCTGTTTGACAATAAATGGCTTCACCCAACCACTAACCATGAGTGGGGAAAAAAAATTTGTCTCTTATCATTCATATTCTCTGAAAAATGGCCAAACAAATCGCAAATTCTGCCAGAGTATGTAAGCTTATGAACAACTTTACATGTAGGTATAATAATCTCTTGTCTTCTGCTCTGCCATAAGACTTACAGCTCTCTCATGAGACTATTTCACACTGATCATCAGATCGCTGTGTGTGAAACTTTGTGCTCTATGTGAGGAGGGTAAAAGTGACAAACAAACCTGTGTTGAACCCTTTGTGCACCTTTTGCTCTTTAGTCATTACAGCCTGGTAATAATGAAGTGTAACCTGTCCTCTCAAAAAAACAAAACAGATTTCAGTTGCCGTTTGCTTTGTGAAACAGACTTATATTGACAAACAGACATGTATATCAAAATTCATCCAGACAGACTTGAGTGTTGAGCAAATAATATGAGTCGTCTGCCTTTAAGATAGTTGTGTAGTGATGCAACCTGCGTATGTGCTTCAATGTGCCACTCATGCTCACTCTCTTTCTTCTCTTAAACTTAAGTAAAAATTCTGTTTTTCAACCTGAAACAGTTTCTTCCACACTGACTACCATTCCACTCGCTTTCTGCACTCCTAACTGCACATGTTAAACTTCTTTACTGTCTACATCACTAGTTTCCTTTTCACTGCAGATTTCTACTGTTTATTATGTTTATTTAGTACCTTGCGCTTTATGTATCTGTTCACCAATTCTTCAGCGTGATGCTGCATTTAGAAAACTGACAAATTGTACTCGACTCTGCTAACTTGTAGTCTGATTTTTTAAAATATTTTTTTCTGTCCACAGCCCTGTGACACCGGTACAAGATGTCACCAAGTACATCATCTACGAGGACTGCCTGTTAAGCCTGTTTCTTACCTGCCCCTGCTGTGGACAGACTTGTGAGGTAAACAAGTTTGTCCGGGGAACCTTTCTGTCAGTATCACAGAGATGTCCTTTCTGCCAGTTCAACCGCAAGTGGAACAGTCAGCCGATCATTGGTAGCACCCCAGCAGGAAACCTACATCTGTCTGCAGCTGTCAACTTCACCGGCTCATCATTCAGACAGTTTAACAAGGTAAGAGATCATTTGCTATTAATGTCTGTCTGTCTGTCTGTCTGTAATGATGTAGCCTTCATCTGGCATAAAAAAGGAGAAACCCTCAACCCTCAGAACACCATCCGCACCGTCAAACATGGTGGTGGGATCCTAATGCTTTGGGGTGTTTTTCAGCCGGTCTACCAGGGAACCTAATCACAGTAAACAGCACCATGAAAAAAGAGGATTGCTTTAACAGCCAATAAAGGCCTTTCTGTTGATTATTGAGAAGAGTATGAATAATTTTGGACATGCCACTTTTTGTTTAAATGTAAATAAAAGCTGAGAAATTATTTTTTCCACAGTGATGGCTCTTGTACATTGTCTTATTATCTTTTGGAGACAACTGTGTCATTTCCAAACGAAGAAAAAAAAGCTTTTTGAATAATAGTAACTTTAAGTCAAAATTTGCTAGAGGTATGAATAATTTCAGGCTTGACTGTATATATGGAATTGTATGGAAAACGTTGGTGAAGTGGCCAGCTTAGCTTGCTGTCAAAGAGACCCGATTCTGGATAAACGGTACAAAATGGATGGATTGTGTGTGTTCTATGCCATAAACAGTCTTGTGTCAGATACAATGTGCTCATCAAGAGTTTTTATATCTTTAGGTTATGTCTGCGCTCAAGGTTCGAACCATAGCCGAAACAACATATTTTGATCATGCCAGATCGTACATGGATCCGTGTGTTTTCTCCACCTGGAAGCGGTTACAAGCAGACCTCATCCAGACTCTGAGCCAGAGGGAGGATGTCACACTGGGAGGCGCCATGCGAGCCAAGATCCCAGGACACAACGATAAATATGGTTCCTACTCAGTGATGGACCTACATAACGGAACCATTGTAGATGTCCAGCTGATGCAAGTGAGATTATGCTTTAGTTCCCGAAGTTTTCCAGTCTTGCTTCAGTAGACAGCTACTCTGAAATGTACTTCACTGATCCGACTATCTGTAGTAAATGAATAGTAGCCTGAATATCAAAGACAATCGCTCCAAACTATTGGGATACATATTTCAAGTCCCACAGGGCAACCAGGGAGAAACAAAGTGGCAGCCTGAATTGTCTACTTTAACCCTCGTGTCGTCCTGCAGGTCAAAATTAACTCATTTTAAAGTTTGAAAATGTGGAAAAAAATATATATTTTCACAGTGAAACTTCTGATGTCCACATTTTCAACATATTTGGGAAATCTTTGAACATTTTTTGGTGGAAAAAAGAAATGTTAAAAATGTTTCTTAAGAACATTCACAAAAAAATCAACCAAAATCCTGTGAAATTCGCTGGATTTTGGTTGATTTTTTTCTGAATGTTCTTAAAGAAAACATTAGAAGTTTTACTGATATATATTTAATCATTTTAGATATTTTTAGGATTTTTTGGGAAGATTTTTACTCATTTTTTGAAAATATTTACAAGAATTTTCTTGCCAAATTTGGGGGATTTTTTTTTTTTTTTTTTTAAATAAAACTTTTAAGAGAAACTTTTAAGGAATCATTGGAATTTTCTTCGTGAAGGTTTTGCAAATTTTCAGAAATTTGGGGATTTTTTTTGCTGAAGTTTTGGATTTTTTCAGACAAGGAAAGAATATTTTTTGGTGCCCGTAAATGAGGACAACAGGAGGGTTGAAATGCTTTGTAATTTGGCCCCTGCTTCCAAGCAAGCTGTGGAAAATCACTGTCATGAATAATGTGTTGTTATGACTTGCCTTCAAGAGAACATTGTTGTTGATTGGATTGGATGGATTGATGGATCGCGTTTCCACAGAGCAGTGAAGTTGGCAGCAGTGTGAACATGGAGAAAGAGGGCCTGATCAGGAGTCTGAATTTTCTGGAGGCGTCTGGGGTGAAGATAAATACCATAGTGACGGACACACATCCACAAATACAGAAGTATTTGAAAGAGCAGAAACCAGAAGTCACACATTTTTATGACATGTGGCACGTTGCAAAAGGTATGTCAAAAATTCTTACTATAGTTAGTAATTTTAAACTTTTTGCTATGCAGCCCCAAAAATCTCACTTTCATCTGCTTACCATGTCTCCTCAGGTGTTTCTAAGAAGTTGGAGGCTCTGGCCAAGGAACAGAAGTGTGACAAGGTGAAAAAATGGCAGAAGCGTGTCGTCAACCACCTCTACTGGTCCTCCACCTCTTCGTCGTCTGGGGAAGAGGCTGTCGCTAAATGGGCGTCAATTTCCAACCATGTGCAGAACATCCACAGCCACAACAATGCCCTGTTCCCAGAGTGTCAGCACTCTGAGACAGATGGTAGCCTCTCCAGGAAGTGGCTGAAGCCTGGTACGTGGAAAAACTTATATAGTATAATTTTTTCTGTGCAAAAACACGATATGGGATGAACATCTAGCCTATATTTAAGACATTAAACTTGCCTTGTTTTTGGGTAAATGATGCTTAAACACCATTTTGCAAAAAAAAGTATATAGTGTAGATATGCGTTGACAATAAATTTGGCTCTAAACATAAAAAACAATGTTTTCATTTCAGCGTCAAAACCTGCCTTCAAGTTCCAGAGGATTGTGGAGAACAAACGCCTGATGAGAGACGTAGCAAAACTTAGTCCGACCCATCAGATGTCTGCGATTGAGAGGTTCCACGGTGTGTTTCTGCAGTTTGCCCCCAAAAATCTGGTCTTCTCCTACCGTGGAATGCTGTGCAGGTAAATGTAACTCCTTTTTAATGTCTATTATGGTGAAAATGACCTAACGATGCAAAGATTCCGATTAGTCAAATGAAGACCATTTTGACAACAAATTACAGTGTGAATATGATGTTATTTCAGGTTGTATCTGTCTGCCATTCATTTCAACGAAAATGTGACGAGAGGTCAGCTGAAGACCAAAGATGGAGCCCTCGTCTACAAAATCAAGTGCCCAAAGACTAAGAAGGGGCAATGCTCCATTCAGGCTGTCAAGACTAAGCCAACATCTGGTAAGATTCAAGATTCAAGACCTTTCACAAAATGAATGCATATATATATATATATATATATATATATATATATATATATATATATATATATATATATATATATATATATATATATATATATATATATTCGCTTACACGTCTGTTAAATGGTTGTGGCTCTGTTGGCTCCAATGTACCAGGCTACGTGGACAACCTGCTCCAGATCCTCTTCAGTGAGGTGCTCAATGATCCTGGGAGATTCACCGCTGAGCTGGACCAGCTGATCGCCCCAGAACCCCCATCTACTGAGCCCAGAAGGTCTGACAGGGACGAGGCCATTGCTGGGATTTTGTCACGATTTAGTTGTCCAGGTAGGATATGAGGCCTGGTTCCACTTTCCGCTTGTAAAACTCCTCCAAAGAGCGCAGTGAGCAGCCGATGATCCTGTGGGTGGTGTTCATGACCCTTTTACTGCATCTGCCTCTGGTCCTTATTCACCTCGGCTACTCACTGCTCTCTTGGGAGGAATTACTCTGCTCTCACTGCATCAGCAGAGCAGAAAACATACTGGAAGACCGATCTCACCCTGGAGGTTGTCTGACCTGCTACCATCTGGTAGATGCAGATCCATCCTCAGATACGTTTATACAATACTGCACAGATGTTTAGAGTCAGACTGCACCATTATATGTATTGTTTGTATAAGCCAACTGCAGTTCATCATACAGTATGTCATGCATCTATAGTCTCCTGAATTTTAATATCTCAGCTCCATCTATCTTTTAGGGGAGTGGAGTGGAAAAAAGGAGAAGTCTGAAGAACAGGAAGTGCCTCTATCCAGTCCAAGTAGCCAAGAAAACCCCCACACCTGGTAAGAAGCAGAGTCTGTATCAATGTAAATTTTTCTTTACAGTCTGATGGTTAGAGTTAAAACTGCAATATTTACAACAGTCATCAAACCACCGGTGACAGAGTAATGGTAGGTTGTTGATATTCTGTAGCTGTGTTACAAACTTTGTTCCTTTTTTTCTTAAACTCTAGAATATGTGGAGAAGCTGCTGACAACTCCGTTAACCGAGTTTATCACCAACTGTCGCATTTTTTTTACCCACTACCCGCTCACTGTGGATGGAAAGGCTTAACCTGTATGAGGCATTTGCTGACTGTTGTGTCCCACTTCAGTCATCCAGAGAGGGTCTGAAGCCAACATACTGTCCCTGTCTATCAGGGATCTACTGGCAAATCCGAATTCAAATGACACAGGATGGTCACCTGTTAGTGTGGGTTCAGTTCAACTGTGCAGTTTCACATATATTTGTGTAAAGTGTAAATATTGTTGAAAATAAGTAAATAGTTGAAAGGTTTTCTTACCCTGGATCTTTGGTTTTCTGTGCTTAATGTTTCCAAGTGTGTTTATTATGCATAATATTTGACTTCTACTGTCATTTTTTTGCAGTTGTGTAATACAAATAGCCTACAAAAGCATCTGTGTGTGTATATGGATCCTGTTTACATTGTGTGCATTTATTGTGAACATTTACTGTTTCAATAAATCAACTTTTGTACTCTGAACAATCTTCATTACAGACGACTGTGTGTGGGATTTTGCTTTTTTCTGGGTTTTCCCAGTGGCATGCTTAACTACAAAATATCATATGAAACCATATTAACAATCAAATAATTGTTTTAGTCATTTTTAAGGAAAAATTACCATGCACTTGCTGGTTTCATCTTAACGGTAAAGATTTAATCGTCATCTTTGTCATACATGATGGTGAACTGAATATATTTTGGTAATTTTGGTTGGCCAAAGCAAGACATTTGAAGGATGTTTTTTCACATTGTACAGGTAAAAAATGAAAGCCTAATTAAAACCATACTTTGAGCATTAAACACAATAAGCTTTTTTTCTCCCCTTTAATGTATTTATTGGTTTTCCTCTTGAATTGGCGAACAACAGCGCACCCTCCTGGTTGATATAAACCTAAAAAAAAAAAACCTGTTGTCTGATTTTAGGGCTTTTTTTTTTTAACTTTTACATATTGGTAAACATTTTTAAATTATTATTGTTTAAATGGTTGCTGTTGTCACATGAAACTAAACCTGCTCTGCTTTAGACATTAGATCATATTGAAGCGAATAAACCGGAGCAGAAACATCAACCTGCCCCACGCCCATAGTCCTGGACTGGTCCACTGTTACACTGAAGGTGAGGATATCACCTTTAAAAAGCTTCCATTTTTTAAAGAAAAGAACCACAATGTAGCTATTTGGATTAAATCAATAGGATTATTTATTTACTAGTATATTTAATATATCTACTAAAGTCGCCAAAGTTTGGATGTGGTGTAATTATGTTTTTTTTTAATGAAGGGGTGTCACCCCCGCGTTTCACTTACATGTCAAAGTACACTTTCCCAGACGCGGAAGCGCTTTCCAGCTGTCAAACTGATTTTAGTGAATCACGCTCAGCTTTCGTTTGACAGGAACACAACCACTTAGCTATAAAATGGACTGTCCACGCTGGTTGCCTCTGGAGTCAAACCCAGAAGTACGTATCGTCGGTTTTCTCCAAACCGCGCTGTTTTTGTCGAAGCCATTCATTCTCGAGCATGTGAGCGGCTAGCTAGCATGTAGCTAGCAGAGAGAACAAAAGCCTTTATGGCTGCTTTGAGAACAACAACAGCGGTTTGATTAACGTTTTTATTTGTGTCCTCTCATTTCAGGTCATGACTAAGGTACGTATTTCCTTTTTATTGTATTTAATAGTAGACAGGTGAGGAAAATCTGAGGGAAAGTGCTGTGCAGAGGCGCAAGGCCTACCTAGCATGGATGCTACACCCACTGGAACGTTGTTATTAAAAAAAACAAACAAACAAAGCTATTAAAGTTAAATGAGGCCTGGATAAACAGAGACAAGAGACTGTAAATTTCTCAGCTGCTGTCTCCTGTCTAAGAAGTTCTGTTAATTAGGCTTGCCTTAAACCAGAACTTTCATGCATGCACATCAGTTCACCTTTTCGTGACATTTTTACTTCAACATGTATATGACAATGTATTTTCTGATCTCCTGTAAAGCTCTACAACTAGTAGAAACCTCAACTTCTGAGTAAATTTACTTAATGCAACCGCAGACAGATTTATTCCTAGTTCAATGTCAAAAGCCTTGATAGTTCCAGCTGTCTCATTCTGTAAATACAGTGTCATCTAAATGGACACACACTAGTTAATTAATGTACATGTTTGCATAGCCATGAGTATTGATGAGTAATAAACCGTGTTTAGTTGGCACACATTAATCAGGGCTGCCACTAATGATTATTTTCATAGCCAATTAATCTGTTGATTATTTTCTCAATTTCCTGATTAGTTATTTGTGGTATAAAATGTACAAAAATGGGAAAATGTCCATCTGTTTTTCTCAAAGCCCTCAAAAAAAGAATAGTTTTATCCACATCCCGAAAATATCCAGTTTACTATCAAAGAGTAGGAAAGACATCAGAAAGTATTCACACTGAGGAAGCTGTAATCACAAAAGTTTTAGTTTTTTTCTTTAAAAAGTTCTTCAAGGTCATGAATCACCTATGAAAATAGCTGTAGATTGAATTAATAGTTTGTTTATTTAAATTAATTGCTTGTTGCAGCTCTAACAATTTTCATAGTTATATACTAGTCTGATGAACATAAATAAAAGTAGTGTTACTCAGAATTTTCCTTTGTGTACATGTATTTTGTACAGAAAGAATTCAACAGTTTTTAACCCTCATGTTGACCTGCGGGTCAAAATTGACCCGTTTTAAAGTTTGAAAATGTGAAAAAAATATATATTTTCACAGTGAAACTTCTGATGTCCACATTTTCAACATTTTTGAGAAATCTTTGAACATTTTTTGGTGGAAAAAAATAAATCTTAAAAATGTTTCTTAAGAACATTCACAAAAAAATCAACGAAAATCCAGCAAATTTCCTTGGATTTTGGTTGATTTTATGTGAATGTTCTTAAAGAAAATATTAGAAATTTTACTAATATATATGTAATCACTTTAGATATTTGTAGGATTTACTTGGAAGATTTTACAAATTTTTTGAAAATATTTACAAGAATTTTCTTGTCAAATTTGGGGGATTTTTTATAAATAAAACTTTGAAGGGAAAGTTTTAAGGAATTATTGGAATTTTCTTCCTGAAGGTTTTGCAAATTTTCAGAAATTTGGGGAATTTTTTTTGCTGAATTTCTGAAATTTTTTTCAGACAAGGAAACAATATTTTTGGTGCCTGTAAATGAGGACAACAGGAGGGTTAAATGATGTTTTCCAGGATTTTCAGACAGAATGTTATATTGGTAGCATGTAGTGACACTATATTTAATTGAAAGAACAAATAAAGTAGTCTGTCAGATATGTGATTGTTAGGTCATCTGGATGTGCAGACCAGTTCACTCTCAGCTTGTGTGTAGTTTGTCAGCTGTTTGGGTATGAAGTCAACCTGGCAGTTTGGGGATGTGTATGGACTGGACCCAGAGCTGCTCAGCATGGTGCCACGACCAGTGTGTGCAGTGCTGCTCCTCTTCCCAGTGACAGAGAAGGTACCTCTAATGTCCATCTCCACTTTAGATGTCTGTAGTTGTATTTGCTCATTTCCATGGCTTTAAAAACACTTTAAACAAATATTTCTCTCCTCTGCTACTTCTGTGCAGTATGAGGCATTCAAGCAAGAAGAGGAGGAGAAACTCAAAGATAAGCGACAGGACGTCTCCCCAGACGTCTACTTCATTAAGCAAACTATTGGAAATGCCTGTGGAACAATAGGATTAATTCATGCAGTGGCAAACAACCAGGGACACCTGGAATTTGGTGAGCATTTACTGTGTTTGCATCATATGGGACTGAGAAGTAGAAATGAATAAAAACAGACAGTTTAACACTTTATTCTGTGAATTATTACCTTTTCTTTCTTCTGTTTCATATTAGAATATCTGTATATTGTGACCGATTATCTACCACTGCACTAACTGGCCGGTTTATTAGGTGTACCTGTGCAATCTGCTGTAATTTAATGAAAAACAAATTCATGTTTCTAAAGTTTATCATGTTCAAGTTTTGATGATGTTGTCAAATGTGTAAATTGACCTGTATGTATATTACTGAGGTCATAGCTGAAAGCTGATTTGTAGTAGATGTCATTCTTACTCTGCCGAGGAGCACGGCGGACTTACGTGACGATCGGCGTACGTTTGTTTATCTGTGTGCGACATTACTCAAAAATGGACAAACAGATTTAGATGAAATTTTGAGGGAAGGTCAGAAATGACACAAGGACCAAGTGATTAGATTTTGGCAGGGATGTGGCTTAAAGTCTGGATCCACAGATTTGTTAAAGATATCTGTATCATTGTAAGATAGCAGCACGGCGTCACTGTAACCATGACAACAAGTGAACACTACGTCAGCTGCCTGCTGATGATCACATGAATGCGATCCTACTGCAAATCCACCGCTGCAGACTTATCCGTGGGAAATCATCCAACGAGTGAGCAGCCTTGATGGAGTACTGCACTTGTCTTGTATTGAAATACTTCTGTGAACACTAAATCCTCAATATAATGCAGTGTCGTAAAGTACAAAAAATGACCTTGATGTCAAAACTTATGATAGAGTATACACCTGTATGACATGGTGAACAAATGACCCTGAACATATATGAGGCATCATAAAAGCATACTTTATGGCTAAACATTTGGATTGGATTGCACTGGACTGTATATGTAAACCTAACAAAGAGGAGGCTGTGCATAAATCCAGTTTCGTCTTTGCTTGCAGGCAGTTTTCTGTTGACTGTACTGAATGTTGTTTTGTCTCTCCAGAACCTGATTCTCCTCTTAAGAAGTTTCTTGAACAAACCTCTAAAATGACCCCAGAGGAAAGGGCCACGTTCCTGGAAAAAGATGAGGTAGGAACATGCTGTAGGATGAAGCAACAAAGTGGTCACATGTGTGAAGGCTTTTGATTTGTGTGATGAACTTGTCGCATAGAGGGGTTATTATCTTATTATCTGTTGGAACACACTCTGGCTCAGTATCTGTTGCTCTAAATGTGCTATATAAGTAACAGTGACTACGATACCGACAAATTTCTTTTACAATGTTATACCCAAGGCCGTGAAAATTATCTAAGAAATGAGAACAATCTAATATGTAACAGATGCAGAACAAATAGGTGAGAAATGCTGTTCAGGCGGTAGTTCATATTACCATGAAGTAGATTACAAGAAAACATCTTTTGGTCTTTTTTTCCTACTTTCTCTTCCAGAGTATACGTGTTACACATGAATCCAGCGCACAGGAGGGACAGACTGAGGTTTGTATTGAGTTTTGAACTATCTCTGTATCTTTTGACAACAATAAGATCACGTTTTGTGTCAATCTTGATAGACTTAAGAGTGTTTCATGCAATAGAACTGATGTTCTTGAGGACTCTGTGTAATTTGTTTTAAATGTGTAGATGTGGGGTTTGTGCAGTACGATCATGTGTATTAGTGTTTAACCCTCCTGTTGTCCTCATTTATGGGCACCAAAAATATTGTTTCCTTGTCTGAAAAAAAATCCAAAAATTCAGCAAAAAAATTCCCCAAATTTCTGAAAATTTGCAAAACCTTCAGGAAGAAAATTCCAATAATTCCTTAAAAGTTTCCCTTAAAAATTTTATTTTAAAGAAATCCCCCAAATTTGGCAAGAAAATTCATGTAAATATTTTTTAAAAATGAGTAAAAATCATCCAAAAAATCCTAAAAATATCTAAAGTGATTACATACAAATCAGTAAAATTTCTAATATTCTCTTAAGTACATTCGCAAAATTTTTTTTAAAAAAATCAACCAAAATGCAGTGAAATTCGCTGGATTTTAGTTGATTTTTTTGTGAATGTTCTTAAGAAACATTTTTAACATTTCTTTTTTTTCCCACCAAAAAATGTTCAAAGATTTCCCAAAAATGTTGAAAATGTGGACATCAGAAGTTTCACTGTGAAAATATATTTTTCTCCACGTTTTCAAACTTTAAAACGGGTCAATCTTACCCGCAGGACGACACAAGGGTTCAGGATCATGAGTGATAGTGATAATGGGATATGTGCAGTAGTGTTAAAATGATTAGTATAGTGTAATTATGTGTAATGTAGACGGAGATATGTGCAATAGTGACTAAGATAAATGTGCAATGTTATGTGCAATAGTGACAATGGGAAATGTACAAATTATGTGTAATACTGTCAGAGGGATCTATGTAGTGGAATCTTATGTTATAGTGACAGAGGGGTAAGTGTAGTTTAGCAATGTGTAATAATGATAGAGGGGTATGTGCAATATATTGATGTGCAAATGTTAATTATTTACTGCTTGGTTGCTTGCCTTGGTCCCCCAGCTTTTGTCTGTTATGTGCTCTACAGGTTATTGTTTGTTGCTTGTTTTTCTTTTTTGTTTGTCTTTGTTCACTTATGGTTTTATGTATTTGTAATTTCTTTATTGTTGATCTGCCAATGGGACTTGAGAGGGAAATTAGCCGTACAGCTACACTCTCTCGTATTTACATGGAAGTGTACATAAATACGAACTGTCCCATTTTTAAAAATAAAAAAATCAATAAAATGAACATAGATCTTTTTTGTCTGTTACAGGCCCCAAGTTTAGATGAGAAAGTGAATCTGCATTTTATAGCTTTTGTGAACGTCGGAGGACATTTATATGAACTGGGTAAGCTAACCAGGAAAAACACAAGTATGCTTTTGTAGAAACAATATTTAGTACCTTTTTCACATTGTTGATTTTAATTACTTAGTGTGACAGATTTAGACACACTTACACTGAAACCACCTGATAAACTGTCTTTTTCTATCTAGATGGCCGGAAGCCTTTCCCTATTGTCCACGGAAAAACTTCAGAAGACACTTTCCTCGAGGTAAGATATCGCAGAATGAAACTGTAAAAAAAACACCTCTCTAGGCTACGTTGCAATTCATCATTTTCCTCGTGTTCCAGGATGCCGTAGAGGTTTGTAAGATCTTCATGGCTCGTGACCCTCAGGAGGTTCGTTTCACCATCATTGCCCTGTCCAAAGATTCATACTGAGGGAACCCTGTTGAAAAGAAAACATTACTGCCAAACATTCTTAAGTGCTGATTGTGTTGGAAAATTACCTTCCACTCAAAATGCTATAACAAATGATATGACTCTAAAGTAATGCTCCACTTACATAAATTGTAAATTAATTCTAAGGGAATTCGAATGCCATTGTGTAATTAAAAGTATATATAGTTGATGAAAATCTTCTGGTTCCCAACTGCTGAAACATTTCTAAATGTTCTGCAGAAATCAGTTGACAGTGAAGCTGCACTTTGGTTTGTTTAAATGGTGTGTTTGGCTTTCAGTTAAGAAGGAACTTTCAGACGTTTCGCAGAGGGAACTTTTTTTACTCAATAGTTCAAAGATGCATACTGTATGTAGTGGTTTGTTTTTGATGATATGTCTAACCACATGGTTGAAACGAGCTGAAGAAACACAGGCTTTAATTTCATTCATAGCTTTGAAAAAAAAAGTGATAGGCTAATGTCGTATGCAGTGATGGTGTTATGAAAAGCTTATTGAAAATCTCATCTCCTCCAAGTGAAGCCAACTGAACATGCAAACTGCACATCTGTGTGGAAGGTGCCTACATTTTTTGTAATAAGAATTAGAGATTCTGTCAAATAAAAGGCAACTTTATTAAACATTTCTTTTGTGGATCTCCTCTGTAGCATCAAGGGTAAGATATTTATCGGTTTTCTGTGTGCTTGATAAAGTTACCTGGTGTTTATTATTTAAAAAATGATCAATATGCATGTCTGAAACACCCCCCCCCCAAAAAACAAACAAACAAACAAACAAACAAACAAACAAAAAGCAAAAAACAAAACTGGTGATTAAAAACTTGAGCTCAGCTGCGTTCAACCTGCACTGGGAGAAGCTAAACTTGGTCAAACTTGACATTCATTTATCTGAGGAGTCTAAGAAACTTTGTTTTCATTGTAAAATGCTTTTAGTCGCTCAAAACAGAAGCTGCTTTATTCTCTCACACTTTGTCTGGACAAACTAAAGAGAGACAAGCAATGAGAAGAAGAGAAGGTGCCAGAGGGATACAGACTCCTCTTCCTCTTGTTTCTTTATCATCACCACTGTGATAAACCACATAGCAGGAGTTAAGGGTATTAGAAAGCTCATTAATCTGAATTACAGTGAATCGAAAGTTAAAATGAGCTCTGTGCAGCATCCTGTCCTACAGCCCACAGATGAAGAGGTTCTTCTTCATTTTGAAGCTAATTTACATGTGCAGCTTTACATAGAAGGTTTATGTTTAACCAACCAGCTGATCATGTTTGGGTTTTTTTTTTTGGTTATGTTCCAGTGTGTGCTGGAAAACATTAATGCATCAGAAGTTAAAGTACTAATTATACACCGAGTCCCTTTCACTGTGTTTTATGTGTACTTTAGTACATCAGTGGAGTGTTATCACTGATCTATAAATATGTAATTTGCATTTTAGATGATTTATTTAGTGCAGCTTTAATCTTAATATGTAGTTTAATCATGCAAATTTGTATTCTTCTAAACCTTAATATTTAAATTAGCTGGATAAATTTGGATAAATGACAACATAAAAGGGTTATATATCTTAACATTTAAGTTAGTGCACAATATTTGTGTTTTATATAGTACTGTAGGGTCATAATATTTACATTTGTCAGGGTAACTTGTGTCTTTGTCACTAGTATCTGTACTGGAAAGCATTTTGGCTCTATGGCTGTTGTTTAAAGTGTGCTGTGTAAATGACTGTGACTTGACTATTGACTTGACCTCTTGGTTGACTGCTTTTGTATCGTCTGTCAAAGCACTATTTAAACCCCTGTTTTAAAAAAATGCTATATATTTAAAGTTATTATTATTTCTGTAGGTTTTGTATTAAAATCTGAATTTACAAAGTAACTACAGCTGTAAATGTAACTGAGTAGAAGGCATTGCTCTCTGAAATGTTGTTGAAATGCTCAAGTAACCTAAATATTGCACTGAAATGCTTGTATTCATGCACTACTTCAGCTAGCAGGGAAAGTTCACACAACATTAATAATGGTTAAAAGAAAACCTTTTATCTAATGTTCCAGAATGTTCTATGGACATTTATGATTTCAAGTAATGTTCTTATTAAGCTAAAAGTTAAGACAGAAAGTTTTAATATCCAGATGATGTCAGATTATGCTACAAAAGAAGAACGATCTCAAACCAACATTCAAAAAACCTTCTTCTAAGATGTTCTCGAAGCCTCAGAAGACAGAGTGTGTTTTCGGAAAACGTTCCTGTAATCTGATGCATTACCTAAAACAATCTGAGGATGTTTTATGGGATGTTGCTGTTGGGAACATTCTTCTAGGAAACATTCCCACTAAGTTACATGATAACAAAGGGAGGACATTTGGAACTTTATCCTGCCTTTAGGAAGAACATTCTTGGAACTAAACATATTTTTACCAAAACTTTACAGAACTTTCTCAGAACGTTTTTAGAACAAAAAAACATCCAGCTGGGTTGTTACTTTTTAGGCATTTATTTACATTTTGCACTGACTTTGTTTCTCATCCTACAATGCTCCGTCTCCACCGCTGGGTGGCGCTGCAGGAAAGAAGTTAGCTGTGAAAGTCCCTCAAACAGGAAAGTTGTCCAGGAGCTCCAACTTTTTGACATTTTTGTGTGTGAAGCCCTGCAGTCCACAGAGCTCACTTCTCCTTTTTTTAGCGGTTTCTCCAGAAGAAGTGCATTCTGGAGCATTCTGCTGCTTGAGCTCCACTTTGGTGCTTCTCAGCTGCTGTTTCTAAAGCAGCGAAACTCTGACCCAAACCTCAGAGCGAGAGAATAACCGCGAACTCGAGCCTTGGCGTTCACCTGGAAGCCGCTCAGGGGGTCCGTGGGTGGTCCCCGGACCTCAGCTTGGAGACCCTCCTGCCATGAGTGTTCATCTGGAGCAGCTTGAAACTCGCGGCCGGGAGTGTGTCTGTCCTGAATCCAGCGCACGGAGACTCGTCTGATCGCTGCGTAAAGGTGCTGCGCGACACAAAGAACCCGCAGGTGTGTCGGATGAAAAGAAACAGGTAAGCGGCTGAGAGGTGATGCAGACGGAATGTGTTACTGTTACACCTTGCATTCATTCACTGATGAGCTGGAAAAAGAACACAATAGGAGGCATATTTGTTGAATGAGGGAGTGTGACTAATGGCTCACCTGTGTGCGCCTTGACCAGTTTTAAAGTGCGTAAATTCCGTCTGCTTTGTTTGAACCGGCTCACATTCACGTGGACTTTAAATGCGACCCATTAGGAACCCACTTGGCCCTCCGGTGAAGCTCGGATAATACGTTTTTGTGATGGAGTGGCGTGAGCAGTCCTCTGTCAGCTGCGACGAAGCCTACTTGGAGGCGCAGAGATGGATTGAGGTGAGTAAGAACTTTCTCAAAGCTTTTCCTCACAGTTTCTGACAGGACTCCCGTAACACCCCCAAATGGGACATAAAACTGGCTGCTGAAAAGTTATCTTTTGAGACTTTAATCCTTATTTATGATGATGTATGATTGTATTTGTCTACTCTAACGTGGAGCTGACTTTTATCCACCGGTGCATTCCTGTTTGAGAGGTAAGTTTATGGCTGAAAGCTGAGCAGCTGCCTCCAAACGCAGGAGTCCCAAATAATAGCACCCTGCACCAGCAGATGTATGGAGGCATGTGTCACATTTGACCTCAGGTCTCAGGTAGCTGGTGAGATAAATCTTTTCTTTAGGAACTAGAATGAGTTGGCCTCTCCGAGCAGTAGCCTTCTTGCCCCCCGTCTTATCTGTACAAGTACATAGCTTTGACCTCATTCATCATTACTATTGGCTGCTGCTTCTTTTTGTCAGGTCTTGCCTAGACCTGCTCCGAAGTTGTTTTTTTTAATGTTTCTGGGACTTTTAACTCTAGTTGCAAGCAGGCAGCAAGGAAAAGTCAACAGAGCTACACACCTACGATAGGCACGGATCAACCCAGGTTCATAAAATGGCATAAAACTGGGGTTTTACTCAAGATTTATGGCACAATAATGAATCAAAAACACGTGTAATGTTTGTGACAAACTATAGAAATTGTGTAATATAAACATTCAAAAGAGTCATAATGTGCCCCCTTTCCTGTGGCAGCCATCAAAATTTTAAAAACCTGCCAACAAACATAACTATCCAGCAGAACTTTCAGCAGCAGTCCCATTTCATTTCTAAAATGTCATATTATCTGGAATTTCCACTCAACCTCAAGCCAAACTCTTTCTTTCTTTTCTCTTAACAAGCAGCTAAAATTATGTTTCCTCATCTCGCAAAGTTCTCCTCCCAGCAGAGTGGCACGGAGCGGCAGCACGGCTCTGACTAAACAAATATTGTTCTAATTTCATGAGGGGTGAATCTGAATGCTTTGGATGTGACATCAGTGTCTCTCACACTTGCACACTGGCCCATTGTAGCGGCTTAGCTCCGTGGACCGAGGTGGGGGCTTGATCTCAGGCAGCGGTGGCAGATTAGGGAGAGGGAGCAGAACAAATAGCTAAAGGTAAAGGACACAGAGGTGTTATGTATGAGAGGGGTTGCCACAGAGGAAATACAAGAGCAATCAGAGCTCTGGCACTGGGAGGAGGGTGGAGAGGGGGGAACAGATTCTCATCAAAGAGAAAGTTTTGTGGCTACTGGATTCTGCCACTGAATGATTAACAAGCTGCTCGGCTTCACAGCACTTTAAACAGAGGCATGTGTGCACGGCGAGGTTGGTGGTGTTGTTAAAAAACTGGACTAAATGGTCTGGAGCCTGTCACATGGACACATTCCTGCATTAGCTGCCATGGCTGTGAGCGTAGCCCCCTTGGAGCTGGCCGCCTGTCAGCACAGAGCGCTGTGTCCTACAACCACACGGCCTGCTGGAATAATAGAGCTCCTTGTTAGCTGAATAGAAAAGGCTTCAAGTGTGACAGTTATGACAATCAAGAACAAGCGGCAGTGTTTGTGCAACTTACAGGTCAGAGGATCGTGGCTGCCTGTAAAGACAAACGGCCTGGTGTTAGTAATGGTGATGTAATGAGGGCTCAAGTATTAGATTTAAATTCAGCGGTTTTTGTGGTTTTGTAAAAGCAAACATGCAGTGTCATATAAATACATCACAAGACACGTCATGACGCTTTTCCTGCACTTAGAAAGGTCTTACCCAGAACATTTGGAAAAGCTCTTTTAACCCTCTTGTTGTCCTCATTTACGGGCATCAAAAAATATTGTTTTCTTGTCTGAAAAAAATACAAAAATTCAGCAAAAAAATTCCTCAAATTTCTGAAAATTTGCAAAACCTTCAGGAAGAAAATTCCAATAATTCCTTAAAAGTTTCCCTTAAAAGTTTTATTTTTTTAAAAAAAATCCCCCAAATTTGGCAAGAAAATTCCTGTAAATATTTTTAAGAAATGAGTAAAAATCTTCCAAAAAATCCTAAAAATATCTAAAGTGATTCCATATATATAAGTAAAACTTTTAATATTCTCTTGAGAACATTCACATAAAAATCAACCAAAATCCAGTGAAATTTGTTGGATTTTGGTTGATTTATTTATTTTTTTAATGTTCTTAAGAAACATTTTTAACATTTCTTTTTTTCCATCAAAAAGTGTTCAGAAATTTCCCAAAAATGTTGAAAATGTGGACATCAGAAGTTTCACTGTGAAAATAGATTTTTTTCCCACATTTTCAAACTTTAAACCGGGTCAGTTTTGACCTGCAGGACAACACGAGGGTTAACAGGTAATCAGCCGGTCTGGTTGGAGGTCATGTAACAACGCAGGCTGGAGTTTGTATAAGATTTCAACTCTAGCATTGATTTTGCTGCTCTGTTTGTGCACATCTGCTTGAAAAGGACCATATTGTGTTGCCCGCATAGTTTGGAACAAAGCAGACGTTCAAAGGTAACACAATCCTGTGGACGTCTTCAAGTTTTGCTGCTTCTCTTGTTGTTGCTTTCGTGTAAAACTGAACCAGATCCAAGGTTCCGGATGGTTTTGGTGGATGTTAGGGAAACAATGTTGCACGATTCTTCATTTTCTTTGCCATTTTATTCTATAAATGATTTGAATCAGGGCTGCAACTCACGATATTTTTCATTTGTAATTATTCATCTAGTTATTATTTTTTAAAAGCGTGTTATAAAATGTAAAAGATGTGTGATAAATATGTATTTTAATATATTTGACCTCAAGTTTAAGTTTTTTGTTTGTTAGTTTTATTGGACAGATGAATGTATTCTGTTTATAATAGTATATAACACAGAAAAGGAGGACGTTTTCCTGAGAGGTTGAAACTAAGCAAGCAAACTTCTTCTTAATTTAATAATATCAGTACATCAGCCTGTTGTTAAAGGTCAGTTCCCCTGAATTAGAAACACAAAGATTAGGACCTCAGCTGGTTTTATCATATCTGGATGGAAATTTCCATAAAAATTGGGCATGAATGGAAGTCTACTGATGATAAAAGCAATAAGAGTTAGATATTCAACTGAAGTGTCTTTTTCAGGAAACTAAGTCTCTGCCTCTCAACATAACATCCAGAACAGGCTTTTAATGGTTAACTTAGGAAAAAATGTTGGTAGAAAATGCACTCCAAAGTACTCCCAATAAAAACTGTAATGTGGAAGGATTACTTACCCTAGACACAGGTGTTACTTTTGAATTTTTTGAGTATGCTTTTGTGTCTTTGCCAGCTTTGTGGCAGTCCTGTAAGCAGCACTCATGAATTTTCTTCCGTGACCCATGCCATTGTGTTGTCCGTCATACTAAGCGATCATTAGTCACCTCACTGTAGCGCCACTCAGGGCTTCTGGGTTTTTTTTGACTGTTTTGATAGAAAGCAATTAGTAACGAGGCCACAGGCATTCAGACGTACTCACGTGAAACGGGCCCTCACACAACAGGCCATTCACCCACAGTTACATGTTGATGTACTTCCATTATTCGAATATGCCGACGGTGTCCCTGCTAATAGCTGGTATGTTTTCTTCTTGAGTCACAAATATCTGGATGATGTCCCAGCTGCCCTCTGATGACCTGTGCCCCTGTCCACCGTGGAAGGAACAAAACATTTTAGGAACAAATAGTAGCGGGGGGGCTGCATCCGCACAAACCTTGAATACAGATTTGCCTCAGTGCCCGAAATGAATAAACAATAACTGTGGTCATGGACCCAGAGACTCCCAAGACTCCATTCTTGGTTCACTGCAATATGATGATTAATTTCACACGGGCTTTCAGGGCCTATAATGACCTGTAAGGACCACATTTCTATCTGTCTTAGTTCGGACACGTTCAGCGGCGCATTCTTGTGGGGAGCGAGGGTGGGTTTTTACAGGAAGGCAAGCTGTTTTTGAAATCTCTGCTCTGGCCTTAAATCTCCCTGTTAAATCAGGGTAGCAGTGTGTTGTTGCAGATTAGAGCTGTTATCCCACATGGCAGGTTCAACAGGAGGGAGAGGGCCCAGCAGGCTTGGATCTAAGGGGAGTTAATACCTCTAATGATGACGATAGAGGAGTAAAGCTCAGTGCCGGTGCCAGGGTGGGTCCCACACTTGAGCTGGGAGATAACATCTTAACTCCCATTCATTCTGATCGCCTGATGTAACTACGATAAGAGGAACAAAACATCAGCATTAAGAACAAACGATGAAAGATGAAGTGATGGTCGCTGTGCTGTTTCCATCTGCGTTGTTTATTTGCATGCCTGTGAATCCCAGCTGCTGCCCCCACATCCACAGAACAGTAGGGGTCAGGATTTCACATGCCAGCTGCACTGCCTGACTGATACTGTAAGGTTTGTTTGCTCTGTGTGAATGTATGCGTCTTGCATTTTGGCAGATTTGCGTGTCTGTCTGTCTGTGTTCCTGTCTCGCATTCCGATTGCATTTGTGTCAATGAAAGAGGAACATGCCAAGATCTCGGTATGCTTTGTACACACTTTGTACACAAAACAAATATTTCCAAACAGATGCTTGATCGCGTTATGCAAATGCAGAAAGACTGCAGACAGCCAGAGTGTGAGAACTTTAATCTTTATTCATCCATTACAACGTGGTGTAATTCTCTTGGAATGATGGGTATTTGAGGCCTCGGCCATCTCAGGTTGCCATGGGTGTGGTCTGAGGTGGAGCACGACATGTTTGACAATAATAATAGTGGCTTCTGTAATTGTTCTGGTTTCTCCTGTCCTCCTCAACATGAAGGCCTGTACTCAGCTATGCCAGTGTTTGTCCCGGCTTTTGTCCCGTTTCTCTTGACAAAGGAAATGAGACAAAAGGCTTAGAACGAGGCACATCTGGCCGATTTGGTTGGTGAGACTCGCCCGACTCGTTCAGCTTTGTGTGTGAGTGTGTGCATGCATGTTGTTGTTGGTGCCAGCTGTACCTGCCTCACTGAACAGTAGCGTGAACTCGTCCGCTCTGCAAGTGAGGTTCATGTTTTCATTTTTTCATATCATATTCACCCAGATGCCTGCTGTACCTTCTGCATAAATGGTACTTTGTTTTGAGTATTATCAGCTCCTAAAATAAAATGATGCACACGCTCCTGCAGCAACTGTTACAGAACTCGCTGTGCAGCCAAATGTAACTGCCAGCAGAGTCGTAACCTCTGCCAGAGAGGGCAGGTTTTTAGCTCGGGTATTGGGGGAAAATTTAGCAGAATATCTCACACACTGACTTCAGTGAAATGCGCTGGAAAGTTCGACGTGTGGCCAAGAAACAAGTGATTAGTGTTTGGTAGGAATCCAGATCCAGTCAGTTTGGAAAGAGTCTTCCAAACATTGCAAGACAGGGGATTTCTGAGCATATTAAACTTACTAGAATGCAAAAAAAAAAAAAAAGTGATCATCCATGTCTAGAAATGTATAAAATAATGTGTTTTTCTGCACATCCAAATGCAGATTTAAACACCTACATTCAAACAATAAGAGCGGTCAAGTTGTTGGAGGAATATTCCAACAAAACAGACCAGGAAGTACAGTGAAGGAGTGGCCTTTAGGACATCAGCCCAGTTTTTTTACAATAATTAAGCTGAATATCTCACACACTGACATCAGTGAAATACGTTGGAAAGTTCATTCTTTGGCCAAGAAACAAGTGATTAGTGTTTGGTAGGAATCCAGGTCCATTATGTTTTAAAAAAACTCATCCAAACATTGCAAGACTGGGGATTTTTGAGCATACAACACTTACTAGAATGCAAAAAAATATTGTATGCATCCATGCATAGGCTGAAAATGATTTGCTTTGATGCACATCCAAATGAAAATTTACAAACCTGTTCTTAAAAAACAAATATACAAAATGCGTAGGACTGGCAGATACACATTCTATATTCTAAGACAGTGTTTTTGTAGGATTTACTAGCTCAGGTAATGAGTGGTCAGGTAGATGATGGACAAATATTCCAACAAAACAGACCAGGAAGTTCAGTGAAGGAGTGGCTTAGAGGATTTCAGCCCAGTTTTGGGTTTTTTTGTTGTTGTTTTTTTTTGTGGATATTTCAGCAGAAGATCTCACTGACTGACTTTAGTGAAATACCCTGGAAAGTTAGATCTTTGGACAAGAAACAAGTGAGTTTGATAGGAATCCAGGTCCAATGTGTTTTTAAAAAGTCATCCAAGCATTGCAAGACAGGGGATTTCTGAGAATACAACACTTACTGGGATTGATAAAACTGTTGTGTCCATGCATATGAGGGATCTTACAGAACTGACAGACATTCACTCAACTTCCTGTTTGTGTAGGTTTAGTGAGCTCAGGTATGGAGTGGTAAACAAATATTCTTACAAAACAGACCAGGAAGTTCAGTGGAAGGCGCAGCCATCAGCAGGAATTTGATATCCCATAACAAACTTACAGTTTCACATGAAACTAATAAAACCAAAGTATTGGTTCCTTCAAGAGCAAAAACATATTGAATTCATGAATAGCTGCATATTTAGAGAGATAAAAAAATGTATAGGCATTGTTTTAAAATGGAGGATGTTGTTTGTTTCTGTGTTTCTACTGTATATGCACATGTGTTTAAGTGTGTAACGCTGCACGTCATGCATGCAGTGTGTGTTTGCCTGCATAATGGCTCTTGGTGTTCCTGCAGCTAGCGGTGGTTTGAGATCATGGGAAAGGCATGAGGCTATAACACAGCGCTGTGTTCCTCCAGATGCTCCCATCGCCTTGTGGCTTGGGCAGTCTGGCTCCAGCACTAGTTTTAGCACAGCTCTCCCGCTTACCAGAAGCTTTTTAGCGTTGAAGTGAGAAGAACCGAGCAGCTTGAAGAGCTCCTGAGGAATACCTGAGGAACTGTACTCAACTCTGTCCCGCTGAGACAGTGTAGGAACTCAGGAGGAAATACCTCTGGCTTCCTCTGCTACTGTTCTCAACATCCTACCTTTCTTCTCCAGCCTCCCCACCCCTCTTGACACACCGCCTCCACCCCTCCTCTCCTCACCCAACCCCTCCTTGCTGTTTTGCTCACTGTTTTTCTATCGCTTGTATTTTTTTTCCAGGCAGTAACCAAGAAAAAATTCGGGGGCAACGACTTCCGATCAGCGCTGGAGAATGGCGTTCTGTTGTGTGAGTAAGTACTCTGCTTTTCCCAGGCACCTCTCTTAAGGCACTCATTCATAAGGAATCCCTCTGCTCTCCTCCGGGTCTGCACTCCGACGTAAGTGTTACTGATATTTCCCAGGCCGACCCCCTGCCGGGTCACTGTTTGTTTGCTGGCCACATAAAGCGAGCCAGTGTTTTTGGAGACGGCACAATAGAGATGTGGTTATTTGATGTTTTCATTGTCAGATCTTCTTCCTGTGGTCTTGAAATGGGATCTATTTCAAGAGGAGCTGTGTTGTCTGTCTGACACATGTTACAGATCTGCGGATCAGGCGGAGTGCTATCTGTGCTTTAATAAGAGCTGTGAGAAGTCATGTAGTGAATGGAAAGCCTCCATCTGAAACCACAGTGGCGAGTCAGGGCTCCCTGCTTTCTCATTAGCCCGGGTGCACCAAGAGTTTTGATGAGTTAAAAGAACAAATTTATCTGTGCAGAATTGGCCTCTGCATTGATTCACTAACTGCTCTTCTAAGAATTGTGGTTTTTCTTAGACCGAGGGTGTGTGTGAGGGAAAGCATCATGTTCCTTTATGCATGTGTATGTGGGCAGCCCTGCTAGATGGACACAGAGATGTGATTTGCACGAATCAGCAGGACGCTGTAATTACCAGCGGCCTGTGCAGAATCTCCCAAACCTCCATTGGCGTCGGTTCAAAGAAGAAGCCATTCATTGTGCTGATCTGAGCCTGACTCCACTGTTTGCTTAATCACAGAGAACAACACAGACACTTTCATTCAATGAGCTGTCCGTGTTTTCTCAAGGAAGAGGAAGGCAGATTAAATCACCTTCACCTAGAAACTCAGCCTCCATCCCTATTGTGTTGTGGTTATCACAGCTTCTTGCTTGGAAAGGAATGTTTAGTGTCGGTCACACACATGATTATATCCTACTTAGCTTCAAGTGTGTGTTATCTTATGGGGCTCTATTGTTTCACTGCTAAATGACAAACCTGAACCCCACTGCCCTCTGCATTCTTTCTTAACATCTATTGTCATCCCATGCAATAGTCTTACACAACCCCATCCGCCCCCAGTCTGCAGCCCTTACAAATTATTTTGCCTCATGTTGAGCTGTTCACCCTCTGAACCTTAAAATATCAGCACAAGTATCCCATTTATTTTAAGCAGAAATGGTAAAAACAGAAAGCAAACAATGGTTCTCATCTGTACCGGGCCACTAGGTAAGTTATTCGAATCTAAGCTTAAAGATCAAGATGTTTCATCAAAAATCATCACGTCTCTTCAAACAAAAAAAAAAAGAGCCAAAAATAAATAACTTGCTCAAGCCAGGTTCATAAAAAACAAAAATTCTTCCTCCTCTGCCCAACCTTAAAACCACGACTGACTCAGCTATGACCAATATTCTGAGACTTCTCAACTGAACTGGGCTGAACTGCAGGCTGTGTTTATCATAGCTGAGTGGCTGCTATAGAAACCAATTAAAAATTGAAGCAAAGAACAATATCTACAGAATGTACAGCCACCATTTTTTCAGGATTGATAACATCTGTGGGCTCTTGGAAAACTGTTGTGCATGTTTTTTCCTTTTTTTAATTTTACAAGGTAAATAATCCAAGATTTTTTTTAGGATTTATGGCATTATAACTTTGTCATACAGCACAAAAGACATCTTTGAATTCTCTCTACCACTAGCTATGGTTGTGTTGTTTTCATAAAGGTGCAGGATTTTATGTTGCTGTGAAAAATGAACCCACAGAGAGTCAAAATGTGACGAGGAAAACCACCCATGAAGTGCTTAGGGTTCTAAGGGTGCTGTAGTTCCACTTTTGTTGCTTTACACTACAGACAATATCCTGTAATACTACATAGCAGATTTAATTGCTGAACAGTGAACATAGTAGTCACATTAACGCCATCATTCAAAGCTGTTTATCTGTAATAACAGTCTAATAATAGAAGCCCATCTGACGTGAGCACTTCTACTTCTGATGATCTGAATCATAGCTGCTACAATTGGTCAGTAAACTGGTAAGTCAACCAGAAATTTTATCTGCAACTACTAAAATTACAGACCTTTTACTGATGGACTGAAAAGCTTTTCCTTATCTCGTGCTGAAGTAAATTCAAAATCCTCAAGGTTTGGACTGTTGATTGAACAAAAAAAAGACATTAGATGATCTTGACTTGAGCTCATTTTTCTCTGTTAAATGATGATAATTTGCTGGGTAATTGGTGATGATATTATTAATGCAGTCCTCCTCTGCACCATGATATAAAAATGTGGATCCACTGCTTCAAAAACACTTCCTCCACTGCTAACAACCCCAAACAAACGTTGAATAAGTGAACGTCAGCTTCGATATTTTGCTGCTAATCCTGTAAATTTGTTTATGAATGTATGACTTGTAACTGAGTAACACGACTCATATCCACCTGTAAAGGACGCAGTAGTACTTTTACTTAAGTAGGAAGCTGTTTTTTTTTCTCTCAGACCTGATGCAGTGTTTAAAAATGAATATTATTATTGGGGATTTTTTTTCTAACCTCTTGGACTATAAATCCCTTTCAAAACCCACCAACATTCCACTGCCTCCATCTGAAACCACTACTGTTTCCCTGAGCTGATATGTGGTTATTCAGGGTTTGTTTGAGGTTGTTTTGGCGTTGCAGAGGGCCCGGTCCGTTTACATCACGCTGCAGCACTGGCGATTTACTAAAGCGAAGCCAGGTGGCCGCCATTAAACGAAGTCGTAAACACACAACACGGAGACTTTGCAACACGTTTTGTTCATTCCTCGGTAGTTACGCCAGCCTAGCCAATGACCAAGAGCTTTCACTTCCCCTCTGCCTTCCCTTGATGTTCTCCTGCTTTCATTCACAGTCTGATCAACAAGATCAAGCCTGGTCTGATCAAGAGGGTGAACAGGCTGCCCACACCCATCGCTGGACTGGTGAGTGGGCTTCTCTTTTATTTAATTGCATTTTTTATTACCTCAACTGCTCATACTAGCTTCAACAGGTTTGCTATTCTATTTTTTTTCCTGCTTGAGTGATAAATGTTGAGTGTTAAGCTGTGAGCAGAAGCAGTACAAGGTGCAGCAGCAGCGACTGAGCTGACTGGTGACAGGTCTGAGGCTCGGCTGCCAGCGAGTGAAAAGTGTTTGCCTCAGTGACCTGTCGCTGCTCATATCCATCCACACTAATAAGTTCAGCCAACGTGGAGCTGCTTGAAAGGCTGCACTCGAGTTCATCCTAAATATGACATCTGCCATGCTTGCGGCTGCCATCAATCATTTTGGACAAAAAGTCTTTGTGTCGGAAGGATAATTAGATTTTTGATGGAACGTCAGACGAGAGGGGAAAAACCCTCAAACTTTCCACCTTTTTCAGGTTTAGCGGCGTCTTTAGATTTAAGCATCCTCTAGCTGAGGCCTTTTGGGCCACAGTGGCTTCACTAGATGTTTTGGGAGTGTCTGCAAACAAGATCTTGGGAAGTAGAGGTTTGAAAACCTACCTTAAACCCATCCCTCACAAAGCTCTCTCTTGTGGGAGTAATTGAGTCCAGCTGTCTGGAGGAATTATAGAGAACCCCAACTCTAACCTAAGCAGTCTGAGTGTGTGTTTGAGTGTGTGTGTGTGTGTGTGTGTGTGTGTGTGTGTGTTAGTAGGATCTCTAACGCATGTTTGGTAAGACAATGACAAGTTGGCAGTAAAATAAACAGACTATAAACATAGTATTTGCACGACCAAACGCTGTGCCACCATATCAGTGTTATGGCATAAATCACATTTCCTGCCAGTTTGTTTTGGACCGTTGCTGGTAGAACTGGCCGGGCACCTGCTGAGGTAATGAGTGTCTCCTCCATCAGTAGCACTTGTGTGGTATTTCCGCGACTTGGACGCCAACCTGAAACCACCTGATCATAAATTCTCCCGCAAATGCGAAGGCTTCTGGTCGGCCCGAGGCGATCGGTTACTGCCAACCACATGGAGAAAAGTGAAAGGCTCTCCAAACATTACTCACCCTCAGTCCACTGTGGGAATAGCTTTTCTCCCCAAGTAGTCAAGTAGTCCTGCTCTATCTCTCATCTCTATAAATAGCAATGAGTGCGATCTTTAGGTGCTGGGTGTTTGACGCTGGGGTTTAGCTGCGCTTTGGTAAATTTGTGAATGAACTTAACATTCATTACACAACAGATTACTACATGGGACTTATCTTAGGATATGTGTCAGAGACTAGAAAATGTTTTTCTTTCAGTGTTCTGATTTAAAAGAGAGACTAAAAAGAAAAATGCCTTGCACAAAGAAGAGGAATGTTGTCGGTTTGTAATGTAGCTGCAGTGTGACTTTAACCACCGCTCAGTGAAAGGCTCTTTGCAAACATGCCTCATTAACACTCAGAAACGAACATTTTCTACCATTACAGTTACCAGTGTTGTTTTGCTGTTTGAAAGATTTTCAGCACTCTAAATCGATACCAGCCTCCAGCTCTGGCAAAATAAAAAGCCCAGGGAAGGAAAAGAGAGGGGGGAAGAAGGAAAAAAAACATAAATCTTTGGTTTTGCAGAATATTTAGCAACACTGGCTCCAGACCCGGAGCCTATTCTTTGGTTTCACTTGTGTCCAAGGGAATGTTTCTCATGTCAGCACACTTCTCTGCCTGTTGCTGAGCGCTCAGTGAGCTGTGGGTTCGGGCCTGGCTCTGCTTTTACCGGTGCTGGGAAAGAAAAGGCAGAAAGTCTGTGGGGTGAGGCTGAACAGTGGCCTGGATTTGAGGCTGGAGTAAAGTCAGAGGGAGGTTAAAGATGACTCCGTTGGCCTCTGCCCACCATAAATACACAGTAATTGGCACGCTGCTGCATACACCAACTCCCTGGTGAGTTGAGGTAACGGGGTGGGGGGTAAACGGACAGTTTCAATTGCCCTGGGGGTGTCTTTAAGTCATCTAAATGTCTGTGTAATCATCTGTGCAATGACAGGCATTTCACCATGTTTTGTTACTGTGTTTGTGTTGTACGGGTGCGTGTTATGACTGGATCTGACTTTTGGGATGGGAGGGCCCTTTATTGGGCCCGTTTGAGGAGAGGCAGCATTTCAAGTATTCCATTTCCTCTTCGGTTTATTGTCACAGGATTTGAAAATGCGTAGCCTGATATTTTAACCATAGCTTTCGCCTGCCAGGGGTCAGTTAAGGGTAATTGCAGCGTATGCCCGTCTCAGACAGAGAACGCAGCGAAAGAAATAGAGCAGCCACAATGTGAGCGGTACAAACGAAGATCCTTTTCTACCAGATCGGACACCTTAAGAGTCAAATCTTTCCCATTCTCGGTGTGAAGTGCTTAAATCAGGGTCCTCAAGTCTGCATGAGAGGATTAGAGGCTGGTGGATGGGTACAGCATATTTAGCAGGATTATGTGCAGGCACAAGTCAGCATAACATTCCTCCAGCATCATCATCATCTGTGCATGTTCTGGGACCGACTGTTAAGGGGGCTTTTAGTTGGCTCGTAATGCTCGTTACAGTCAAGCAACTTTCATACCTAATGATGTTAATTATGATGTCATATTTGTCTTAATTCCATCAGCCAGGGCTTACGGTGGGAGATCCTTCATCATTTCAACAATAAAGTTTGGTTTTCCTGTGTGGCCTGCTTAGATTTTGTATTTATATAGTTGTAAATTAGATTCCTGCTTAAGTTGTGATTGCAAATATACTTGTTGCTTCAGTTATGCTCATAGTTTCCATTCTGAGCCCCACTTATGGGTAGATTTAGACAATAAAAGCCCTTAAGTTTCAGTAAATATCATGGATTATGATAAAAGATTTGGGTAAATGCTAATAAAAAGTCCCTAACTGTTCACTTTGTTTAGCAATGCTGTAGTCACTAAGAGCAGTTTTTGCAGATTTTTCTCTATATGTTAATTAAAATAAAAAATCAGGGCTATATTACATTATGTTTAAAACACATGTAGCTATGTTACAGCAGATTGTGTCAGAATACAAAAATTCAATCAGATATTTATATGAAATTTAATTATGTTCGGGCTGTCTTGTCTGTCAGCACGTTCAGGTGAGCCAAAGTAAGCGAGATGTCATGTAGACTTAGCTATTTATGACTGTGTACATGCTGTACTCACTGAAATACATGCTCATGAATTTAGTTTCACTGAAATGTACACGTGAGCCATGTTATGTGGCCAAATGATGGGAGAGAAAAAGGTGTGAGAACAAGCTTCCCAGTGTGGTTCCTGCGTAATTAAATGAATTACTCAATCCGATTCTCAGGAATCACTCTGGAAAATTGCATTATGAAATCTATTACAGAGACAAAGTGAATATGGGAAGCTCTGTACTGTGTCATAATGTATAAAGAGTGGCAGCAGCACTTCTGTACAACAGGTGGGAGGCTGATTTATGGCTCGTATGGGTCCAAAGTGACCTGTAGAGCTCAGCCAAGTACAGTCAAGGGCCAAGCAAAAGCTGTTAGTGAGGGATGTCTGCACTGAGAGGTCAGCTCTCTTCTACCATTTGCTAATAAGCATGTTTGCCATTTAAATATAGAACAAGCAACCCCTTAATTATTCCAGTCCATGTTGAAACCATGTGTAATTACATCAAAACCCTCTTAAGCAGCTCCGTCCCAATGGGAAGCTCCAACTTACAAAACAAGACAGTTGGGATTACAACTGGAAAAGTCGTAACAGAGGAAGGGAATGGCGCTGCTGTGGTCGGGGATTTGTTTGAAATGCATGGGATGTGTGTGTATATTCATAGGCCGTAATGTGTTTTCGCTGCCTTGCGTTACACTCACACATCTGCGCAAATCATGTGCTCGCATATAAACTTTATGCAACGCAAACGTGGTTGACACGGTGTGGGAGGAGGAAAAAAAACACTCCCATGTCCTCTGAGGTTGCTTCAGGGAAATATTTGTCAGTTTCTGTCACCCGACCTCATGTTTCATAGCAACCGAAATGTGTCCAAAATACTTCACCACGCCACAGATTCCACAGGTATTCTCGAGTTGAAGGGCTTGGCATAGAGAGAAAGAGAGAGAGGAGGGGACAGTTTTAGGGTGTGAGGAGGAGGAGGCGGTGGCAGGCTGCTGTGTGCGTCACTTTGTGCACTCGCATGGCCGGTTGGGTGGGACTTGTGCAAAGCTCTGATGTCATCGTACCTGGTTTGGCTTTTTTGTCCTCACTCTAACCCGGCCCACAGGTAGCGCCGCTGTCACTCAGCTCCTGTCAGGGCAGCCTCTTCCCTCTCTCTCCCCCCTCCACCTCCACCAACACACCACTGCTGCTTCCACGTGTGTGTGTGTGTGTGTGTTATCCACCAGGTCACTTCTTATTTGCTACAGACACATGCTCCTCCCTTCTGCCTCTCCGGTGACATGAACTTTGGAAGCAATCTTTTGTAGCCTCTGTCCCTGCCTGATAATTCTTGAGTGATTTTTCTTTGCCTCTGAAGGTGGACAGCCCTCATCCCTGCTTTGTTCTCTGTCCAGGACAACCTTAACGTCTTCCTCAAGGCCTGCGTGAAGCTGGGACTAAAGGAAGCGCAGCTCTTTCACCCCGGGGATCTTCAAGATTTGTCCACAAGAGTCACAGTCAAGTAAGTTTTTGATCTTGTGAGCTTTGCAAAATGATGTTTGATACCCATTATTGCTTTCCCAGAGTTTAGATCCTCTTGTAACTGGGAGCAGCTCCTGTTTTTTGACTCCTCCGTGAGTGAACCAACTGTGTTCTTGCTGCCATTAACATTTACAGAAAGGTTTTAAAAGTAACCTCCACACTTTATGGTTTCACAGAGCACATGTTCCCTCATGTGAAGCATGATTCAAGCTGCAGTTAAAAAAGGTCAGCGCTATTTTCAGAGTGCATGTATTCTTCTGTTGGCACACACTTGTTGAAGTTCAGTACTGTGTGTTTCATCATAAATGTGATGGCTGGAGCAGATGATGAAAACACAAAGAGCCAGTGAAACTAAGCGTGTGTTTGGATCTGATTACAAAATATCTGATCTAATTCATTTCCCTTTGCTGCAAATTAAGCAAATTATGGCTGCAATCGCAAATTATGAGTCATTAAAGTTAACTGATCACTGACAGATGCTAATGATAGCTTTTAAATACACGTCGTTCTGATAATTGGAATAGAAATTGTGTAATTTAATGACACTCCCATAGTGTTTGTTGTTATTTTTTCGTCTTAGACAGTTGCTTTTGTGTCAGTTGTGCGCCTGCCGGAGAGGCGTGTGGTATGCCGAACAACCTGTTCAGTTTTCACACAGGTGTGCCTTCAGTGCTCAGTCCATCCACTGTGAACACACTCTGTGCTGCACAAGCAGAAAGAAAAGTGCTTCAGCAGCAATGCCTTCAGGTTGTTAAACTTGAAGTAGATGGGCGCTGAGCAGCAAATGCATCACTTTAGGTGGCGAAACATTGTAAGGTGAAGCCCTTAAAGTGCGTTAGAGCCTCTGTTCTTTTTGTTTCTCTTAATGTTGTGAACTTCACTTTGTCGCCACAACCTCTTCAAGCATTTTTCCTATGAACCACCCAGAACATTCTTCGCTGACAATGGTGTCGAAACCACATTCGTCACACAGACAGCGGCAGATGTACTGTACATTAGCTGGAATATGGACTCTAAATAAACAAATCTGTCTCCCTATTTCCAGACACACCCTTGCCATACAGCAGAAGGTATGCTGCCTTCAGATATCATCCACCAAATGTCTGATTTAGAGTCATAAACATAAAGATAATCCTGTGATGGCCCTGTGTATTATCAGACATTTCCCGTCTTACATAACCTTTTACTACAGTACTGGTGGGAGGTGACTTGTTTCAGTGTGACTGGAACAAGGTGGGAAAATGATACTCATACTCACAGCTAACAGAAACTGTCGTAAAAATGTTATTTGCTTGTTTGTTTGTTTTTTACTGTAGCTGGGCTTGTTTGCCTCTGTGTCCATCTGCAGGCTGGGGTTTGGCCAAAGTGCTCTCGCTGCCCTATTTTTAGCACCGGGGGTGACTTTGACAAGCAGGATTGATTGGAATGGTATCTGGACTCAGGGTAGAAAAGCTTTTAATAGTTTGTAGTCTCCTACCAGCACATTCCCCTCCTGCATGTGGGTTTTAGAGCACACCTGTGTGTTTATATTTGCTGAAGTGTGTGGTTCACTTGATGAAGACATCAATAGTTTTTTTTGTCTTCGATCGCTGCTGCTGCTGCACTAATAGGGTGAATAGATGAACCTGCAGCTGCTTCTATTGATTTGCTCATGAGTCAGTTTTATTAATTGAATATCATTCTTGTTGTTAAATGCATCAGGTGTTGTTTTATGCTCAGAAAAATGTACAGGGATGCATGCTAGTAGACACAATTATGCACGTGCTCAGCTGCAGTATTTCTAACTCGTACAGAGGGATGGCACACAAAGGGTAACATGAGGAGAAAATCCCAAACATGGCTGCAGACAGGCCACCAACAGCTTTATTGCACTGTTGCTTATCGGAGCCTGTAGGCAAATGAGCCACACAGAGAGAGAAAGTCATCTCTCTCAGCTGTCTTTGCCCCTGGTGTTTGTCCAACCTCCACTCCCTTAAACCCAGTCTAACAGGTGCCTCGCTCAGCTTCTCTGCTCTCTGTTTCAGCAGCAATGAAGTTGTTATTCTGTCAGCGCTGCAAACAGCTTCTCATAAGGGCTTGAAAAACCTCATGTATAAAGCAACCGCCTCTCTTCCATTTTTTGCCCTTTTCTTGTCTTTCAACTTTGATCTTGTGTGTTTTTATACTTTTATGAGTGTATTAGTTGCCCAAATTGTTTTATAGCTGCACTAAACTCTATGAAAGAGTGGTCAAGTTTATCAGTGAGTGGACTGACAGAAAATTGATTAGAAAAAAAATGCCAAATATTCTCTGCTTCCAGTTTGGGGAAATATCTTTTAGTTTTAGACTGCTATCAGGCAAAACAAGCCATCTGGGAGAACATGAAGGGACTTTTCTTTTGTTGCAGTTTTCTGACTTTTTATGTGCCAACAATTAATTGATTAATGTAGAATATAATTGGCATTTTAATCATTAATGTAAAAACATTAGATGCAACCCTGTTTTTTTTCTTTGTAGAAGCTGATTCAGCTCTATTACACTGAAAAAAAGCCTCACTGGCTGAGGGTCTATTGATCAGTCTCATTTAAAATATAGCTGTTAACAAGGCCAGTGTCTCTTGACATGAAGCTGCAGTCAGATATTGAGTGAGGCGACGTGGGCTGAGAACACAATTTAATTCGTACTGGACGAATGTTACGACGGCCATAAAAGCTTATTGAATGTCTGCTCTGACCTTTGAGCTCTGCAGTTGTTGTAGTATTGACCTCACCACCGCTTGCAGTGCTGCATTGCTTTGTGTTGTGAAACCTTTTGTGATAAAGACCTTTATTGCTCGCAAAGACATTTGGCATAAAAATTGCAATGTGGCATGACAAACTGTTGTGATAGAGATAGAGTCTGATAAAAAGGAGCAGTGCACTCGTGGGCGATGTGTTCTGGAAGATTTAGGCACTTCATCCACGTGTTCAACTATAACCAAGTGCAACCATGTTTTAAATACCTTGGGCTGTAACACTGACCAGGCTGGATCTGAGTCATCATTGGAGACTATGATTCACACCTATTTTATACCAACTCCGTCGAATTCAAACAGCTGGCCAGGAAATGAGGGCATTAGAGCGCTGCAGATGAATCATTACATCTAAAATTGCTCTATTCAACTTCAGCCACCTCCTGTAGACCCTCAGCTGCCTGGACTCCAGGCTGGACGAGAACCACAACTCTGAGCCGACGCACAGGAAAAGGTTTCCACAAGCCAGGTTTTCCCTAATAACCATAAATGCCAGCTGATTACTTTACACTTGACCTCTATGATTTTTTTTAACAACTGCCATTTGTCACAGAGCTAACTCTTAATGGGACATCTGGTGTAGCCAGTGGAAATTACAGTGTGCTGTTTTATTGTAACATAATACACTGTGGCGTTAGACTGTAGAGGCTGAGGAGCTCTTATTCAGCTTCTTGCATGAACCTGAGTTTTATCTTCCTCATACCTGCTATCTATCATAGTTTAAGAGGAATTAAAGCGCATCTGATGTGGTAATTAAAGGTTTATGTACTATAGATGTTGTAAAAACTCAGATGCTGTGCAGAACAAGCCACAAGCAGTGGTGCAAAGTAACTGAGGACATTTACTCACACTCTGAACTTAATGACAAATCATGCTATTTACATTTGACTTAAGTATATCCATTTAATGCCTCTTTATACTGCTGCTTCGCTACACCAAAGTGATGAAACTACAAAGAATTCTCACTGAAATCTGCAGCTCCTCCCAATTTTACACAGATGTATATTGAGTTTTAGCTCATTTTTTAACTAAACTTTACTCTTTTGTTTCACGCGTACCCCTCTAATCGTCTTTTCCAGATACAACAAGGATCTACTTTGAGGAAAAATAGATCTAAACCCCCACTGTACACTGCCTGTTCAGTACAAAATAGCAGACAGACACAGTTAGCAATGAGCTGGTGAATATGCTGCAGCGCTTAGCAGCAGTAAAGCCATAAAATGGATGACAAATTAGAGAAAAACGAAACATAAAGTGTCTGAGAAAGGTGTTTGGCACAGACGTGTGGAGAACGACACCACCTTGGTCCAAAATATCCCATAGTTGTTCAATGTTGAGGTCTGGTGACTGTGAAGGCCACAACATATAATTTATGCTACTTTCATACTCATCAAACCCTTCAGTGACCCTTTGTGCTCTATCCATAGGGGCATCTTCAAAGTGACCGCTACCATCAGGATAGAAATTATTCATTATAGGAGAAAAGTGATCACACAGAACTGCTTTGTATTGAATTGTAGGGATGCTGTCTTCTGAGGGGACAAGTGGACCCAAACCATGCCAACAAAATGCCCCCCACCGTAAAACCACCTCACTGTAGAGGTCAAAGGTTCAAGTGTTTGCTTTAATTTGTCACCCAAAGCTCTCAGAAGTTGTACTAAAGGAGGGTTCCTGTTGGACTTATATTCATCAGGTGGACACAAACACGATCCCAAATGAGTAGTAACATTGTTTCATAACTCATGTAAAATAAAAAACAATTTGCTAACAAGATGTGTGGGTGTATTCATAAACAACCAGCTTCCCCAACTCCCAAGTGGCCAAAAAAATCAGATATTGCATGGTTTAGGTATATGTTGCTGAGCATGTTTGTTTTGTGTTTGAATGAAGGACTTTCACTTATTAGACAAGCTGACACTGTGGCATTCCTGACTTCTGCTGAGGTAAGGAACATGTGGCTATTAGTCCAGTTCTTGCTCTGCGACCTCCAGTTGCTCTCAGAACAAACCCCCCACAGAGAGGCGTCCAAAGTCTCAGTCGTTTCCACTGTTTGATTAAGCAAATTATTGACAAGGTCTAACTGCTCCTCAAACCAAAAAAAAGGAAACTGCACAAGATTGGCAGGTACATCAAAATTAGTGTCCTTTTGAAGAATGTCAGTGCCTCCTTCTGAACAATAGGTACAAGGAGTGGCTGTACACTTTGATTGCATGATTTGGATTATGCAACAGCATCCCTGGCTGTAGATCAAACCAAATGTTTGAACGACCTCAAGGAATGTGTTGCTTCCCACACAAATTTGTCCAGACCATACAGCGTGTTATCAGAATTTGTTCAAAGTCAGTGTGTGTTGAACCCCATGCTGAGCGTGTGCTGTTATTTATGTAGATTAAAATTGGCTGTGAGTGTTCATAAGTTAAAGATAAAACAAACGCGCTGCCCTGTGTGTTAGTGTTTCGGGCGTGGTTCACTGAGCTGGCATTGTGCATTCCGGTTTCATGGTTTAATATATGGCACTTTTTGTTACAGTGATGTGTGAACTGTGGACAGATTGTGAAACAAAACTAGTGATGATGCTGAACGACCAATAAAAGTTTGTACAGCGCGGACACGGCCACGGCTGTAAAAAGGCCAACACAAGGGTTATATTTGTGCTCTGTAGTTCACTCGGAGAGAGAAATGCCAGCCTCACCCTGTTTCCCTGTTCACAGAGGGTGCAGTGTCTCATAAATACAACACAATGATGTCCGACACTGTCTCACCAGCAGCTGATTCCTCTCTCAAACTCCTCTCGTGTCTAAGCTTTTTCAGTTGTGTTCGGTCTGTCTGAATCCAAAGCATTTAATCACAGTGAAAGAGCGTAAATGAAGGATGTGGTGTTACGGACTGTGGCACAGCAAGTGATCTTCGTTACAGAGGTATGGTTCTATCACCCATTCATTTAGAGCCTTGCTGATGGGTTTGTTTCTTTTTTTGATGTTATTGTCTCAAAGAAGTGGAGCTGATTTGATGTTGTTACTGGCTGCACAAAGACCTGAGTCCAGTGAGTTTCAGGTCTGTCCCTATACAGCCTTCACCTGTAGATTTTGCTAATCTTGTTGTGGATCTTAACATATCATTCTACTTTGGTTACAGCACAGACAAGGGATTGAATTGGAGACATTTTTTTTTATTTAGTTATTTGTCTAAAATTTGAATAGTGGCCTATGTTTCTCCAGTTTCTTTGTGTTTCATTTTGCCTCTGGTTTGTATTGGCAGAACACCCTTAAGTCAAATTAAATTAACTGAAAGTTTGGCAAAATTGCGTCACACAGTCAGAAACCTCTTTTGTTAGAAAATTATGGTTTTGTTTTGTTTGTAATAATTAAAGTAAGTACATCTTATGCAACCAATTTTGATTAGGCAGCTTGTTTTCAGATTTTTTTTCCCATGATTGTCTAGCAGAAGTGGTTTTCTTGCATCAGTATAGTCTCTGGTATCTTTGCATTTCCACTGTGAGAGCACAGAAGAAGGATGTCTGATGATAGATTAGACTTCTCTCATTGTTTGACCCCAGCAAGAGCGTGGTGGTGTGAAAGTCTGTGTAAACATGAAGAAGTCGAGGCTTGTGGCTGAAATTTATGGCTTCTGGAAGTGATAACGGCATCCTAGAAGTGTCTCAAATAGGATGGTTTCCTGTCAGAGCTTTGTTTACTTGCTGTATAGCACGTATACATTGTTAATCCGCTGTGTTAAGGACCCTGAACTGTCCTGTTATACTTCCTGAAAAAGCTCGTTAGACCTGAAACACAAGTAAACAAACACAAGAAGGACATCAAACTAGAATCCAACTCTAAATATTGGATTTTTGGGCCGATTTTTAAGGAGTAAAAAAAAAATGTGGCATTGATCTAATCTATGATATTCATGTTCAGCTATATGAATATAAACATACAGTGGGCATTAAATAAGGGAAAATATGGGCTGATTGAGCATTAGCTTTATAGCAATGTCTATCGCCAAGCATTAAGCAAATTAAGGCAAAGACACAGCTTTACTCCACACCACAACTGCTCTGTTACATGTGCTGCAAAGAGTAGGCACTGCTATGGTGAATACCTATTTAAGCACAACATTCTTAAATCATCTCAGGCATCTTTTTCTGGGGTAAAATATACAAATTTTCATATTGAAATGTATCAAACAACACATTCATATATCATCAGCCCATTAGCGCAAAGACACTGCTTGGCTCCGCACCGCCACTGCTCTGCTACATTTACTGCAAAGTGCTGACAGTATAGGGAACAATAGAGTTGAACTGCTCTAATGGAAAAACCTTTAATGACAACATTCTTATGAATTAAAATAGAAAAAGGTTCATATGGAAACATTTTAACCCTCCTGCTGTCTTCATTTATGGTCATCAAAAAATATTGTTTCCTTGTCTGAAAAAAATCCAAAAATTCTGCAAAAAAATTCCCCAAATTTCTGAAAATTTGCAAAACCTTCAGGAAGAAAATTCCAATAATTCCATAAAAATTTCCCTTAAAAGATTCATTTTAAAGACTTCCCCAAATTTGGCAAGAAAATCCTTGTAAATATTTTCAAAAAATGAGTAAAAATTTTCAAAAAAAAGTCCTAAAATATCTAAAGTAATTACATATATATCAGTAAAACTTCTAATATTTTCTTTAAGAACATTTACAAAAAAATCAATCAAAATCCAGCAAAATTTGCAGGATTTTGGTTGATTTTTTTGTGAATGTTCTTAAGAAACATTTTTAACATTTCTTTTTTTCCACCAAAAAATGTTCAGAGATTTCCCCAAAATGTTGAAAATGTGCACATCAGAAGTTTCACTGTGAAAATATATATTTTTTTTCCACATTTTCAAACTTTAAAAGGGTCAATTTTGACCCATAGGATGACACGAGGGTTAAACAACATATAGTTCAATACTGACAAATCTGTGGTAGGCCAATATCTTCATACTTGCATTTCTTGAGAAATTTTAAAAATGAAAGTGGTGTTTTTTTGACCAGTTTTGAGCTTCTTTATTACACTGGTTTCCTTCTCCACTAAGCACATAAATAATCACATTGTGGTTCCGATCGCTAAACAGATAACTCTAGTAAAGAGAATTTGTTTCGAGTTCGTTCCCTCTGTATAGAACTTGTGTGCATCAGACTCCAGTGACATTTGCTCGCTAATGTTGTGTTCATCATATGAGCACTCAGCTGATTCTTCCAGGCTACAGAAAAGTCCTGAGGCTCCAGAGGACTGAAAATAGCCTCTTTTATCTTCTGTGTTCAGCTATTACCACAGCCATAAATGAGCATTACAAGAAGTGGTGAGCTGCTAGATTTGGTGTACAGCTTTCCTTTCTGGCTACCACTGTTATAGACGTTGTGACTGCGCTCCAAGCCACACAAGAGAGGGCTTTTTTTTTTTTTTTTATGGGGCCCATAAATCCGCTTGATGCCAAATTGGTACACGTCCATTTCAGTTTTCATCGTTTGGCGAATTAACATGTTGGAAACCCCTGGTGTGAAATGACGCATAGTGGTGGGAAAGCTGATCTGCTTCCCATCCAGTTAAATCTTTTCAGTGGAGGAAGGAGTGCACAGATCCTTCACATAGGTGCTCAAATACACAACATTTTTATAATAACAATGTCTCAAATGACGGTGTCAGCTCCACTCATTATAAAACTGTCAGGTCCACAACTTTCCTATTTTGGTTCCCTCTCACGACTCTCACAGAACATTTTCAGACCCGGCAGGCATTTTTTTTAAATGGAAAAGCTCTAAAAAACACTTTATAGGCCCTATTGAGCACCAAGCAGCAGATAGACACAGTTAGTGAGTACTTGCTGAACATAATGGAACATTTAGCAGCTAAAGAGTCGAATATTTCCCTCAGGTGTTTGTAGAAACCTAAAACAGAGCTACGAAGGAGAGATGATACTCATCTTACATTCATCACGTGGTAGTTAGATAGATCCTGAGGGTTTTGCAAGATGATTAGTTGGAGAAAAAACAGTTCTACTACACAAATTTTAAATTAATCGCAACATTGTTCTTTAGCTGTTTTATATTTTTGTAAAATCTTGGGTAATTCTATTTATTTGGGTCTTATATAGTTATAATAAGTCGCTTTCAAGATATTTGAAATTTGATGAAGGTCCCAAGTAGACACTCTTAGGTCCATTCAGATAAAAATGTAACATTTCTCTCTTCTAGTAAAGCACAAGTACTGTAGAAAGTACCTTATTTGAGGGAATGCATTTTGTTTCATTTCCAGCTCACTGTTTTACAGGACAGTTCAGTTGCCCTTCACAGCATCCCTGCTCCTAAAGAATGGAAATAATGTGTTTAAGTATACCTTTTTGCTTTGTTTTCTCCCCCTAAACCAAGCGACCTGTAGGAACCCCAGCATGTCCGCCTGACAGGCAGCGATCTTTAGTGCACACATCACCGTCTCGGCAGATTTATTGGTTTCTTTGCATGCCAGGAACGAACCTGTCAGAAATCCCACTGCTCATGTCTGGAGAAAGGCATGTGTGGCTATTGTATTACCACATGATAGCAGGAATGTGCAGCATGCAGAGGGGATGTAAAGCCGACTGTAAATCTTTATGTGTCACCATTACGGTAACTATATGTACTGTAGCTTATCACTGTTTACTGACATCTCCAGGTGGACGGTACAGTCATACCAGGTGACAGGTACACAATGTACGCAAGAGGTGGGTTATATTAGGCCTGCAGGTTGAGACTGTTGTGCTTTGTTTGGTTTCACGGGAGCTGACATTTTCCTGGGAAAGTGATTTAATGACTGCTAGGTCAACTGTCAAAGCCCAGAAATATGACTGAAATCCTCTATGACCTTTGGTAGCTGTTTGGAGCTTTGTTGCTCCCACAGCAGAGCCTTGTTGGGTTTTAAATTAGCTGTTTTATCATCATTTGAGGTCATAAATAAAAAGCCATTTGTGTCTGTAAGTGTTTTTGCGATCGCTTGATGATACGATTAGCCCAAAATTATTTCCACAGATGTGACAGCTGTTTAATCCCAACACTTTCTTTATGGCTCGCTGTGAGAAATGTGTGTTTGTTTTTCCTCGTAGCCTTTGTGTTGGGTGTGAGAGCGAGCGAAGGGCTGGCAGTAGTCCGGATTGTGCTCCCAGTTTCCAGCTCTTTCACTGCCCAACACATAGACCCAACAACGATGCCCTCTGTTCTTTTATTGTCTTTTTCTCTCATACACAAAAACCCCTCATCTCTGCCTCTTTTTTTCTCTCGTAGGCATCAAGAGACCAACAGGAGACTGAAAAATGTGAGTGTTTTCTGAGATATGGATTTGTTGGTCTGTAATTCAACAATAATAAACCATAAAGCATGATTTATGGCACAGAAATCCTCAATTTTACAGTAGGTATAGTCGCTTGAACATTTTGTACAGTTCTCACAATGACACTTTCACATAAAGAAACTAAGTATGTGACTTGAACACTAAACTGCGTTGATTTTTTTATATTAATCCCATATATTTTTGGGACATTTGTGCCTAAATTACACTAAAAAGAAGGGGCATGCGGTGAAGTTTCCCCACCAGATTCACACTGAGAGCATTACACGATCATCATCTTAAATCCTGAGATCATGGGGATTTATTTAGAAGTTCGTTGAGGTATTAGTTCATAAGAGGAAACAGGTGAGCTGCTACTCCTCTGAATTTCATTTGAGTTGCTTTGCCAACAAAACTGCTTTAATGTGCTCCAGTATTTGTATATACACAAGACATTTTTCTGTTAAAAATTTTGCCACCCTTGTATATATTGTAAATAAAACTGCTGTAACAATGTAAATTTCCCCTGGAGTGGGGAGAAATAAAGAACTTTATCTTATCTTATCTTATCATTCAGGGGAAAAAGTCAAATAATCACCACATTTTTTTCAGTTAATGTACCATATGTGTACGTTTTTTTTAAGTTTGCGCCACAAATTTAGGAGATTTAGATATCTCATTGGTTCTTTTTTGACAAGATGTTTGTCCCATGCATGTAATAAATTTAGCTCAAATGTATGCTGTTCATTTCAACTGCAGCAATAGTCATTTTCTAACTTGTATTACCTAAAACCAAAGTGCTAATGTGTCAGTTTGAACCGTATCATATGCCATAGGGGTACAGAATTGTGCCAGCAGTGATGTTTGTTTGCTTTAGTGCACTATATTTACCTGTGCAACCTAATAATGCACATACACACACACACACACACAGCAGCAGAGTATTCTGGATGAGCCTGGAAACAAGAGCATGGTTCCCTCAGTCAGAGCAGGACTATCATAACAATCACCTGCTGTAGCACCGCGTTGTACATTCGTCACTGAGGGCAAAGGTATAGCGATAGTCTGATGTATTTTGCCCGCTGGTAATAATTAATTTCCAGATTACACCTATGTATGATCTCTACTCACATTTTTATTCTCTCTCTCTCCAGGTATTGATCACCATTTACTGGCTGGGTAGAAGAGCTCAGTGTGACCGTTTCTATGATGGACCTTACCTGAATTTCAAGGCGTTTGAGGGATTACTGGGCACAGCGCTGTACAAGGTAAATTCCTCTTAAGTCTAGAATTATTTCACCTTGTCATGAAACAAAAGCTTAATTTTTCTTGTGTAAATCCAGAAATAGCTATGGTGGAAATCCTCTTTTACAGTCGCTGCGCAGCACATTTCAGTATCCTGCCTGGTATGTGGACTATGTGTGGAAGAATGACTGTGATAGGCTGAGGGGCTGCAGGTTTCTGGCCACTAAAACCAAAGCTACGTTAAGTCATAAATGACCCGACCCCTTGACTCAGCTATTTTAATCTTGTTTACAGCACAGTGCACAGCTCGCATAGTTGACATGTGAAAATAGCCTCTTCTTTCCTTGAAGGAGCCCCGTTTCCTCCCCCTTTGCTTATGCCACTGTTGAATTTGGCACTTGTCTTTCGCATAGATTTATAGGTGGTGTGCGAGGCCTCTGTAATTCGACTGACTACAGGGATTTGCAGTAATAGCAGTTGGTTACAAGCACGTTTTGTACGTTCAGCCATGATAATCCAAGTTCAGTAGGCTGGGTTTAGTTTGTGGACTTGTATTGTCTGCTAGAATTCGGCAGATTACAGGACTGAAAATCGTTTTCTTTCTAAAGTGGCTGACACGTTTTTGCTTGTTTGTAGCCATTCTGCTTAAAGAGGCTCCGGGGCTTGCTTATGTGTTTATGCGCAATGACATTCTTCTCATACAGTAAACACAGTCATCAAGGGCATGCGGCTCACGGCACAGTTTGTTTTGACAGAGATGGCAGAGAAGAGACAACAATGAGGTTATTCCATTTAAGCCGAACCACACATCACCGCTTATAGATGGTATGGAAAGGGTGTGTTTACTCTAAGTGAGTCTGCGAGATTGGAGAGGCCAGACAACACAGGCTTCACACTCCACCTGGGAGATCTCACCACACACACAGCGGAGCTAAACACTGTAACTGGCACCCTGCTGTCTCAACCTGTGGCTGTTTGTGTGCATTGAAGGCTCTGCAGGAATCGTCCGGTCAGAAAGGCAGCAACGTCAGAGACAGCGGTTTTGGGGATAGCTGGTACTCGGAGCGAGAGGAGCTTTACCATCTGAGAGGAGGAGGAGGAGGAGGAGGCGGTGGTGGACACAGGAGAGACGACTCCCTGGACAGCTTGGACTCTTTGGGCTCGCGACCACACAGCATCTCATCGGACGCCACCCTTAAAGGCAGCAGCGAGGGTAGGAGATGTCATTCCCATCTACAGGCACACTTATAGACGCCCTCACACCTTATTTAAGTCCCTTTTTACTCACTAATGCTGAATTAGTGGCACCACAGTGTGTATTATTTGAGATTGACTCTCACAGTCAGCAGTAGTTTGTTTAAACTTTCTCATATTGTGTCTCCGCATGAATATTTATCAGCCAGTTCATGTGTTTAAACTTCAAATATTTGTGAACAGGGAGCATCGGAGCCAGAAAGTTGACTCCCGGTTTGTGAAAACAAATGCCCATTGCCATCTAGTGGTATGCTTTTGAAAGTGAATACTTCCAATAAAAATTCACTCAAATCCTCCAAGAAAGGAGAGACGTCTGTGATGTTGTATGCTTTAGAGAAAGGAAAGTGATCTCAGAGCAGTGGACAGTGAGACATTCCACAGCCGTCCACACCAGCTTGTAAATGAGGAGGCCTCCATTCCCCACCCTGCACCCCTCTGTTAGTCCTCCAAAGTCCCGCCAGAACACACAACACACCCCCTCACTCTTTTTTTCCAACTCACTTTCCTTTTTCATTTGTTTCCTTTCCCCTCATCCCCTGCCTTGCACCTGTTTGTCCCGGTCCAGGTTGTTGCAGTGACACTGAGGCAGACTCTGTCTTCAAGATGGCTGAGAACAGGGACAGTCTCAGTTACCGCCGGTCGGTAGTCATCACACCGAAATCCAGCGCTCCGTTTAACCAGTTCCTGCCCACTAAAGACAAACCTTCAGGCTATGTTCCTGCTCCACTGAGGAAGAAACGGGCCGAACGCAATGAGGACAACCGGCGCAGCTGGGCCAACCCCAGTTATGAAGAGGACGAAGGCACACTCACCAGGTACCAGAACAGTCGCATTGATCTGCTTAAAAGGTTCTGTTTCTCATCTCAGTTCATTGCTAGAGAGCTTGTTTATAAGTAATTTATTGAAATCTGATGTAGGAGTGCAGGGTCTCCTATCTAAATTCCTGCTTCAGATGGCAGATGTTTTAAAGGTGGCTGTTCTTGACTTTCTCCTCTCTCACCAATGTGTTGTGTGCAAATGGTCGATGGTGTTGTGTTGCGTTTTTGCTGTGGAATGACAACCTCAGTGACCCGAGGGTTTTGTCCGACCGCTATGGCAAGAGTCAAGCGTCCCAGAGTACCCCGCCTGCTGCTCGCCTCCAGTTGGCCTACGACTATGAAAGCGGCAGCGACTCGGACGCAGACCGACCTGACCCCGATCTCGTTCTGGACGACCTGGCCAGCAGACGCTTCCACAGCCCCTCCCCAGCTCCTCCCACCAACTTTGCCGTACCCATCAGTCCCGTGGCGGGGGGAAGTGTGGCTGGGGGGAGAGGCAGCCCCTGGCCCAAGGTCACTATGACTCCCAATGTTGCCCCTCAGCAAAATGTGACCTGCCTCAGGTCAGAGAACATGAAGCTACAGTGTGACTTTAGTGTGCCTGTCTGATGAGAGCTTCTCTTACCCTCAGTTTGCATGGTTATTAGTAACCATGAGCGACATCTCTGGTCATTGTGTGCCGTCTCTAACACTGCTTTGAGTCTTCAGTTTGTTGGTTTTCGTTTGAATTGTTTTGAGGTTTTCGCCGCAGCACGTCCATATTTGCGCTTCTGAGTTCCATGAGCTTGAAGGAGTGATTTGAGTTGGCAGCATAACCTCTCAAATCAGTGTTTTTCCTCACACTTTGGTTTCTGAGCTTGCGTTGGTTTTGCTAATCCTTGCGTCATCTCATCTGAGGTTGATGTGCTCGAGGAATATGCTCCTTTTTGGTGTGCTGCACTGCTGCTGACTTTTCACACTTGTTGGTTGGCTGTCTCTCCTGAGCAGCAGCAGCGGCAGCATCAGCAGAGGGGAAAAGCTGCCCCAGCAACGTGGCTCCGTGAGGGTGGACCACCGCCGAAACGTGTCCACCGACAGCCTGTTCAGGGAGATATACGATGACTCTGAGGATGAGGACGATGAGGTGGGCTATGCTGACCCCGTCCAGGACGATCTCTATGCCCGTAAGATGGGCATCAAACCACAGCCTGTGACCAACGTATCTTACGACAAATTCTTACCAAAGTTCTGGACGCCTGAAGAAGACGTTCACATACAGAAGATCAAACTGGGCTCTCAGAGGAGACCCTGGTACAAGAAGATGCAAGGCTTCAGGTGTGTGAGGGCAGTCAAATACAGCATGAGGTGGAACACACGTATACATGTAGCCCTCTTCCCTCGCTATACTACACAGATAATCCTATACTAACACTGTAGAATGAATTTAAACTCTTGCATATTCATTTCTCACTTTTTGCTATCCTTAAACAACTGCATGCCAGTTTCACCTTCTGATGTATAATCTTGTGATTCTATGGTTCACTCCCACTTACATTTCTCTCTCTTTTCCTGCTCTCCACCGCCTCCTACCTGTCCTCTCTTACCTTCCCCTTCATCCCATCCTGCTGTCCTTCGGCTGTAGCCATAAGAAGTCGGGCTCTTCGTCAGACGACTCGGACTGTGACATCAGTCCTTGGCTCTCCTCCGCCCCCTCTCCCTCCGGCCCATCTCCCTCTCACTCACACGAGGCCTCAGCTCAAACCACCCTCGTTGTGGGGAAAAGGTCGATACAGCTGCATGACTGTGACGATGCAGGAATGTTTTAGACCGTCTGGATTTATAGAGAACAAAATAGAATCGATGAGCTGCTTTCTAATACACTAATGATTAAATACACAATCAGGCTACTGGAGCTGCCCTAACATGCTTCATACAGCAGTTTGCTTGTACTGACCTTAGTTTGAAAATAGGCTGTGTCCCATTTTTGTCACAGTGTAAACTCAATGTTCACTTTTGTCATAGCAACTAGCATAGCAGTTTTTTTTTTCCAAAGCAGCGTGAATGTAAAATGCTCATTTGATCAACAAGTTTGAATCAAATATCTTCACTGCTTCTTGTATCTTTTCCTCCTTTTCTTGCTCTTTGATCCGGTTCACATGCATGCACTCATCACCTCTCTGTCCTTTTTCTCTCCTTCTGCCCACCTTGCAGTCTTCATGTCCAACCAAACACTCCCCCAGAGCTTCCCAAGATACAATCCCCTCTGTTAGAGACCCCCCCACTGGTGTTTCCCCCTGTGGACCCCACCTCGGGTCCCAGACTGGTTAAATGTCAGAGGTGGCCTCTCCTAGGGCGCCAAGACCCCCGCGAGCCCCCAGACCCTTTTGATTATGAAAGCATTTGCCCTGATTTGGAGAATGATGATATGTTTGCCAGGCGAACTCTGGCTTTCCAGTCCAACGCGGACCTGGCCGTGATGAAGACTCAGCTGTCAGGCCGCCGTCGACTCTACACGTCCGAGCCCCAACTCAACATTGTCACCCAGCAACGCGACCGACAAGGAACTGAGGAAATGGATTTCCCTGACATTGAGCAGGACGATGTGGTGTATCGTAAGGAGAAAACCCAGCAACAGCGGCCGCTCTCAGGAGCTCCAGACAACTATGTCCCCCATGCCCATCCCAGAGCCCTGGGCCCTGCCACCTGAACTCAAGTCCCGGCTCCTCTGTCCACCGTGTCCTCTAAGTCAGGAAGCAGCAAAAACTAATCAAGTTGAGAAGGAGGTGCGTCCTAAAACGGATGATATGCTAATTCGGAAGCTCAGAGTTTGTTCTGATCAGAGCCAATCAGCCAATCAGATGACGCCCTCAGTGCCGTCTTCCTGCAGTGAAGGAGACCTGCAGAGGTGGCAGGCGATCAGGGAAGCCAGTCAGCTACGACATAAGAAGAAGCTTTTGGTGGAGAGGTTGGCTGCTCTGAAACTGTAGAAACAGATCGATGTAAGATCACCTGTTCGGCTCCTCTCATGTTTTCTTTCGTTTTGGTCTTCTTCTTGTTTCTGTACTATTTCAGTCTTTGAATATTGTCTGTTTGAAATTGAATTTCTTGCTATTGACTAAGGTTTCATTTGAAGGTTTTCGCACTCAGAAATTTGATCCTGTTTCCAAAAACTAATAGTTGGATCTTTTATGAGTATTTTGACACAAACCACAATGTCGGACATGAGACGAAATTCTCACATAACGACTCAGAACTTCTCTTGTGTGAAATGTTTGTTGTTACCTCAGAATTGAAAAACTGTGTTCCCAGTCAGCACAAAAAGCGAAGGAAACTCTTCATGGTTTTCTGTACACGTGAGGAATGTATGGATTATTTGACTTAACAGACACGTGGTATGTAAATGCAGAGTGGATCCCCAGATTGCACAATAAACCAGCTGCTGTTGTGTATTTTTGAGGTTTGATTTATGAGCAGAACAAAACATTTCTTTTTACCAGAATGGTTTGGTAGGTCATGTGCAGGACAGACCCTAATTCTGCATTCATCTTCACTTTTCTTTTCCTATCAGACCGAGTTTGCCTGTGAATGGAGGAAATATTCATGCTCAATAAAGAAAAAGAAATGATTCTGTGTTGGCTTGCATTGAACTGACTGTGTGTAACCTTACGTAATGACTACAGCAACATGGATCTGACCCGAGTTCAGTGATGTTTTCCTCAGCAAAAAGAACTTCACACAAACATGTAAAATTCAAAGTGCAGCAGCACGAGTGTGTGGAAATGTTCAATTCTGAGAAATATCCAAACATAACATCCTGAACCCTCAGAGAGCCCCGAGCGGAGCAGCTAAATGTGGTCTCGTCTGTTGTGCCGACATGAAAGAGTGTAGAAATTCCCCACCGCTCTGAAGAGAAGATGTGACTTGTGGATTCCATAGTAACTTGAACACAAATCTACACTGCAGTGTTTGCACATGAACAGACACACAAAAGCACACACAAAGCGACCATTTAACCTGAGTCAAGCCCATCTGGATTTACTTCGCTCCTATATGTAAAGTCATGTTTCCAGTGGCATCATGTTGGAGTCTCCAGAAAGGCAGCATTGTTTAGGGAAAGATACATGTCTGCACACCTCCCCAGCCAAATGTCAGCGTATGGAAATGTGATACTGTGCTGTAATCCCACTGTACACACCTTTAATCTGTTTACTGTGTATAATGAAGAAGAGAAGAGTCACATTCTAGCTGCATACTTTTGAGGCCCGCCGGCTACAGATGAGTTGGTGCTGGAGTCTCTAATTGGCCTCAAGCTCCTGACCAAGACTCACTGTCAAACACCGACCTGTAAAAATGTGACTTTGTTGTCTGTGGTTCTCTCTGGTTTCCTAGACAGCAGCACATGCAAGAGAGTATCGACGGGTGAGTTGATATGGGCTCCCAGGAATGTGGCACGTTTGCATTCGCTCCGGCCTCTTGCGGTCGCACCCCGCTGCCTCCTGCTTTTGTGCTGCTGTTCTCACTCTCTGGCTGCTAAATGCTGACACACAACATTGAGTATTGTATGGCACTGGGCCAAGTTCAGGGTGTGGGGGGGGCGGGTGGGGTTCTCTGCTTCACAAAGCTCTATTGACAAAGCAACAAAGTGAAATACGTGGCAATACAAAAGCAATATGCTGGGTCATGCACCTAAACTGCAGTGTGTCCCAGTGAGAGTTATGACAGCAGAGGTCTAGGAACTCTGATTGTATTATGAGACCTGTGTAAATCTTCACAGGTAAGTTTACATTTTCCAAAAGCTGCAAGCTTTAAACGACTTTTGCATGATGGGGAGGACGGGGATGTTTGTTACTAACTGACTGAGCTTATGTCACTCCACAGTTGTTGTGGTTGAGCCGTGTGCTGTGTACGCAAACTAACCCTTTACTGCAGATTCAAGATGTAACATCATTTCTTTTCAGCATCAGTGAGTGAAAATGTTTCATTTATTTCAGTTTTAAATGGGTTTTTGTTTCCACAGCTTATTTGACACAGTGGTAAGAGATGGTGCATGCAAACCTGGAGTGGATTTTAAACATGTTTTCTTTCTTTTTATCTTGTTTTAAGGTTTTGCCATGATATGCAAACTGAACATCATCAGTTGTTCTGCTAATGCTTTGGCTCTTTTTCTGCTCTTTCCATCTTTTTCTCTTCCACAGGAGTAAATCAACAAACGATATCAAGGTCGACCCCGCCGTCGCCCGGCAGGTTCGCTATGAAGAGCTGCAGAAGTATCGTGAGCAGGTTAAGGAGAGCGATGATAAGTGGCAGGATGTGAGTAGAACTGATAACTCTGCTGCGTGTTAATGCTTGAGGATATCTGTCAGCTTCCCACCGTCCTTACATAGGATAGGAATCAAGACTAGCCGACTTGGGCAGAAAAAAAATTTGATTTCCGCACAGATAAGGTTGAAGTGAAAGGTGAGAACATGATCTGTGTTAAAAAGCCACAGGGTGAAAAAGAGCTGCTTAGATGGAAGTCAGAAACAGGCAGACACTGATTGGAGCAGCACTGCCCTCTGGCTATGGTCTGCCCTCATTTCCAAATCTCTGTGTTGGCAAGAAGCTGTAATTACTAATAATAGAATTAATGCAGAATGATGCTATAATGTAATATAGATGCATGTTGTCAATCAGAGACCCAGCGATGAAAAGACTGGATCAATTTTAAATTAACTCTGCATCACTGCTGCATTAAATTTAACCACTATGGATCTATTACACATTCTTAGCTAGAAAAAATAAATATAATGAAAAGTTGTCCATATCTACATGACTGGCTGTGGTCTGATTGGTGTCATGGCAAAATAATCGAGTCTTAAAGCAGCATTTAGGTCACACAGTCTCCAATTCACAGGGGAAGTGAGCCGGGAGGAGCCTGAAGCACACAAATAGAACACCTTCAAATGTAGCCCTTTCTCTTTTTTGTCTTTCCCTCTGCTTCTCAACTTCGCTTCCCTCAGGTGTCCACTTAGTTTTAGCAACAAAACCACTCTGCTTTATCCAGATCTAAGCTGATTAGGGTATAAGATATGATGCGTGAGGTGATCTAGGTCTGCTGTCTCTGCAGGACCTAAGCAAATGGAAGAATCGGCGCCGCAGTGTCAACTCTGATATAGTGAAGAAGAAAGAGGAAAGGGAGAAGATCGAGCAGATTACGTACGGCGTCAACAGAAGGTCTAAGACCTTCAAGGAGATGCAAGAGGAGAGGTAAGGAACAACACACCTGATCGGGGACTTTTGATGCACTAGAATTTCTATGGAAAAATTTGGAAAATTTTGTTCCCCTTATGCACCATTTTTACCCTCAGATGAGGATCTTTGGTAAGATAATGAGAAAAAAAGGTGTTAAACATCAGTGTATGAGCAGGAGTGACTGAAACTGTGCCTTCAGCCAGTGTGAAAGTGTAATTTAATCGTGCCTCACAACCTGCCTCCCCCCTTTTTTTTGTCCCACATCTCTCTGTCCTCCTCTTTGCAACCTGCTTTCTGCTCTCCTCCTTGTCACCCCATCCCCTCCCCACCTTCATCTTTAATTTTACCCATCACCATCCACTTCTGCTCCTCTGTTCGGTCCACAGAGAGGGTAAAGGAAGGAGCAGCATCGGCAGCCGTATTGGATCTTTCTCTTACTTGGACGACGACAAGGACGTGTTTGAGAAACCTGTTGTGTCTCCACGAACCCGAACCCTCCCCGCCAGAAGCTACACTATTGACACTCCTTACAGTTCCTCGGAGCCCTCTCTGAAAGAGGAAGAGCCCCCCGCTGCTACCCCAGCTACAGGCAGGGCCGCCTCCCCTCCCACCTCTCTGGAAGTTGTGGACAGTCCTGCAGGCAGCGACTCTACGACCATCATCACTCCCAGCAGCCGCCGCTCATTCAACAGATCCCCGTCTCCACCGGCTGCACCTTCACAGAGGACTCCAGTCTCTGAACACACCGTCACAACCAAGAAAGAGGAGGCCACAAGTGTCGTTGCCTCTTCTACATCCCTACAAAAGGTGCCCGAGCCGAGACGCTCATTGTTGGGCACACAGAGCGAGGCGGAGGCCCCCTCCTCCGGCTCCCTGCTCAAACAACAACCACAACTCAGCTCAATGGAACCCAAGCCTCCCGGGGTGTCTCGGGTTACCGCCTCCCTCCCCAGGACCTTCCAGAGATCGGATAGCGCACGTCTAACCTCAGTTGTCACGCCAAGGCCCTTCGGGACCCAGTCCTCCCGCATCACGTCTCTTCCCAGAGCCTTTACTGTGAGTACTCGACGGTTTTACGACTGAACACAAAGTACCAGAGCAGCACAAGGACATCTAGAGGTCAGGATGAGACGCTGTTTGTTTGGCTGATAGAAATCTTTTTTAATGTTGGCAGTTTGTTTTGAGTGCCACCCCAGAGTCCGATCTGATTACAGTGTGAATAATGGATGAAGCCAGTGTTTTTATAATGCTAACTCAACTACCAGAGCTGCTATTTTCAGCCTCCGTCAGATTCATGACTGTTGCACAGTTACGTCTGCATGTCAGGGGAAGACGGTTTCACACACATTTAAAATTAACACATTTGCCAACTATTCCAAGGCCTTGTTTTCAGATGGAAATTTATAAATTTGCAATCAACAGCCCTGTGTTTTCCCAAGTTAATCTTACATTATGCTGCGATCATTCTACACAGATGGATGACTCAAACAAGCGTATCAACGGCGACGTCGACGTGTCTAAGAAGCCATCAGTGCCGAGCCGCTATCACCAGTTCATGACCTCTGAGGATGAAGCTCACTCCAGCTCAGCACACAGCAGCGATGAAGAGGAGGAAGAGAGGGAGGAGGAGAGCATGGCCTCTACTCAGAGCGTCTCACCTGTCCCTCCTCAGGTTAAGAGTGCAGTCAGTCCTGCTGCAGCCAAGGAAACCAACCAGGTACACAACTTCACTGGCACTGAAAATTAATTCATGTATTTGCTATGTGGGCGTTGAGCTGTTTTTGGAAACTAATCAGTGAAACCGAAAGCACAGTTTTGCCAGATTTTAGCTTTTTGTTATGTAAAAGTTGCTTAACCCTCCTGTTGTCCTCATTTATGGCCACCAAAAAATATTGTTTCCTTGTCTGAAAAAAAATCCAAAAATTCAGCAAAAAAATCCCCCAAATTTCTGAAAATTTGCAAAACCTTGAGGAAGAAAATTCTAATAATTCCTTAAAAGTTTCCCTGAAAAATTTTATTTTTTTTAAAAATCCCCCAAATTTGGGGAAGAAAATTCTTGTAAATATTTTCAAAAAATCAGTAAAAATCTTCCAAAAAATCCTAAAAATATCTAAAGTGATTAAATATGTATCAGTAAAACTTCTAATATTCTCTTAAGAACATTCACATAAAAATTAACCAAAATCCAGCGAAATTCGCTGGATTTTGGTAGATTTTTATGTGAATATTCTTAAGAAACCTTTTTAACATTTCTTTTTTCCACCAAAAAAAATATTCAAAGATTTCCCAAAAATGTTGAAAATGTGGACATCAGAAGTTTCACTGTGAAGTTTTTTATTTTTTTTTCCCACATTTTCAAACTTTAAACCGGGTCAATTTTGACCCGCAGGACGACTGGAGGGTTAAAACCATTAGAGTGCTGCACTGGAGAAACTAAAGTACAGCAACAGGTTGGCATTAAATCAACAGCCGTAAATGATTAATGCAAGACTTTCTGGCCAAAGCAGACCAGCGTACGCAAACAACTTGACATGCCGATGCGTCGCCACAGTGATTGAAAGTCAGCCCTACGTTTGTACACATGAAAGTCGTCTCTGCTCACCTGTGCTGTTGTTTGGTTTCCAGGGGAACCACTGTGAGATGCGGATCAGCCTGAACCAGAAGCCCAACAGCAGCAGAGACTTCGGCTTCCAGGCAGCCTGGGACTCCACAGGAGCTCGTGTCACATCCATCCAGCCAGGTAGCAACCCAAACCTTTAGGAGAAACAGCATCAAATGAAGGGATTTGTGTTGTGCAAGCAGAACTTTATTCACCCTTCAAAATAGCATGGGCAAATCAGTCAAGCTGGCAACCTCAACTGCAGCATTCCCAGCGGATAAGCCGAGCGGAAAAAAGATCAATCACACGATGTCAGCGTGTCACTCTCACTGATCCAGACTGATGTGTTCACAGATACAGTGCAGCAGTAATATTAGAAACTGGTGCTCTGGATTTCTTGTGTTTTACAGTCAGACACTGCTGCGTAGTTGTCAGCAGCTTTTTGAGTCCATTGCAGTGATGCCAGGCCTATGTAGGGCAGCTTCTATCTGGGTCAGATCTGCTGGGCCTGAGCCTCTCTTTCTACTGAGATTCCCCAACTGCACATCACAGTACACCACGTATATTAGGAATATATACATAAAGCATCCTACAGCAGTACATGAAGGCAAACTTTGTCGCAGGAGTTTCATTGTGCAGCTGATTTAGGCCAAACTTTCGTCTTTGTTATGGTGTATTTCCTGAGCCTTGTCAAATCATCCATTGTTTTGTTTCCTGTCAGTTTTATTTCTTTGTTTACCCTCATTAATCATCATGTCAATAGAAGTGCCAGTGTTAGCGCGCTGGCACATTCTCAGCAGCAGCCCTTTGGCAAGATGTTCTAAAAACAGGTTAAGAAAGACAAACAAAAGACAGGAAGATGAGAACACAAGCAAGAAAATCAGAAAGTTGTTCTCACAGAATTCTCTTTTCAACTTTGACAGTATTGATGCAGTAAAACAAAGACCACATTCACTGTTCAGGAGACTGAGCAGCTATTCAAAGCATTATAAAGCAAAAAACATGAATAAGTGTTCTCTTCACTAGCCACACTTTGGACAAATTAGCCATGCAGGCAAATGGGATCAATAAATTGAAATACTAACACCTAACTGATCGAAATGAGAAGATGTTTATAGAAGTAGGCTCAAACTCTGAAACTCTTATGTAAAAATCTACCAAAAATGTAACCTTGGCTCTAACCAGATTCTGTGAAAAATAAAACAAAATAAAATCTGTGCTCTTTGGTGCAACTGTGAAGCCATGATTGACTGAGCTGTGGCCAATGATAACGTGAAAAAATTCAGAGATTTTTCAGCTGAACTGCAGGCTGTGCTTACACAAACCAGACAGGAAATAAGCATGGAAACAAATACAAATGTAAATGCAAAATTTCTACAGTATGTAGAGTCACCATTTTTCCTGTTTGAGGTGCAGGACTTTACAAATGAGCCCACAGAGAGTAAAAATGTGACAAGAGGCACAAAACACACAGAAATTGTTTGGGTTAGACACCAAAGCTACACAATACAAATTCATAATTGTGACAATATTTGTGTACATAGTTAATAAATCACTAATAAAAGGAAGGTGCACTGAGCTAAAACTAATTCTGTCTAACACCAAAGTCCTGCAGTACATCCTGCCTTCATGAAGGTTATAACATCCATCACGTCTTTCATTATGACACAACACAGTTTAACAGCACCACAAACTGCAGCCTGCAACTGTTTGAACTATCATTTTAATACAGTTTATGGTTCTCAGTTGCTCTCAATGCTGTTTACCTGAAAAATATGTGTGGAAATGCCATTTGAAGTGAAGTTTTTCTCAGAAAAATGACCAATGACTGAATATGTCAATGTTTTTGTTTTTTTTAATTTATTGAACCGGAGTCTAATCCAGTACTCTAAATCACCACTTTAACTGTTTTATAACTCTTTTTTTAATTTTTCTATTTTTTATTGGTATCCGGAGCATTACAGGACACATTCCAACCATGTCACAGGTGCAAATACACAAGTCAGGGATGTTTTCTTGAAGGAATAAAATTAAACAGATTGAAAAAAACAACAGTAAAGACATTTCATAAGATAGTAAGTGTACATAATAACAAAAATACCCCATTAAGGTTGTCCTTGCTGTTATCACTTGTTGTCTTTCATATACAGAAACAAAAGCAGAAAAAAAGAGAAAAGGCAAACTCTTAAGTATCTGATAACTTGTGTATTATCCTTCATTAAAGAATCTGTCTGGTACCACCAACAGAACTATATGCACCATAGAACTGGGAGGAAGGTGTAGAGTTAAAAACATGGTAAATATCATATAAAATCTACTCTTCTGGGAGCTATATATACGGTCCTGTTGAACCACATACTGGTAAAAACGTCTTGGCGAAGTTTGAGATCTTTCCATTTTGTTAATGTCATAAACAATCCAATCATCAATCAGAGGA